>NW_026943820.1:10904646-11204646 GCF_035594765.1 Anolis carolinensis
TATCTCTGAACTTCTGCCAATGATGAAAGCAGCTGATGATGTAGAACAGATTCATGGGCCGTGTCCTATCAGGCTGCACTTTACCCATCATCCATCATTCCAACCCTAAGCCTCTTTGTGAGTGATGACTGCACCCTAAACTCATAAAATTAATCACCGCTGTAGCTTAGCCAGGTGTCTTGCCTCCAGAAATGATCTCGGTGTGGCAAAAGAGCTGCCGGAATCTGATAGAGCCGCGTTGGAATTTAATTGAAAGGATACTGCCTCGCAATGCAAGCATCATTTACATATCGGAGGGTGGGGTGGGGGGGAGAAGTTTATAGTTCTTCTAACCCTGTGCCTGCCCACCCAAATTACATTCTTGGAGAAAGCAGTAATTAGGAAATGATGATTTGATAGTTCAGTGGCAGAAAGGGAAGGAGATTGCAATCTGGGTGGGGCAGGAGTTAGGTTTGAGGAAATTTTGAATGGCAAGATCTAAAAGTTATTCCCCCTTTTGGTTTTTTCCCTTTAGAAAAAAAAATCAGCCAATAGGCATATCTGGAGCAGAGGTTAGAAGCAGTGAAAGCCCAACTGTTGGCACCAAATAAAAGCAGAGTTTCTTAGTGCCTCTGCTGTGTAGCTACTTATGAGTAAAGCCGCATAATGAACACCATGATGGAGCATTTTGTTGGTCACTGAATTGTCCAAAAGCACATGGTCAAATGGCTCAAGGTATTGTTAGTTCCAACTAGAAACTGAATCAATGGATTTTTACCTAAGTGTTGATGTGCGCATTTTTGTGTGTGTCCAAATTGCCTATTGACTTAAGAGTGAACCCAAGAGGGGTTTCCTATGCAAAGGTAGTTCCATCAGATCCTTCTTCTGAATTCTGATAGTTTCCAAGTCAAGTACTGTACAGTGTTGTGGATAATATCAAGCCTTTTTATTTCCAACGGGTCAAATTATGGAGGTGCTGAGATGATGTCTAAGTATGTTTTAATGCAGTGTGGTCCAACCGGCAGCCCGCGGGCCGTATGCGGCCCACCAATTCATTATTGTTGGCCCTTGCCCTTCATACTGGAAAAAATATTTTAATTTAACATTTGGAAAAAAATTGTTCATCCTTCTTACTGCTTTAAGTTTCTAAGAAACAGGTTTTTTTCTGGAATGTCTCTGGCCCTCACATTCCTATACTAAAGTTTGATTGGCCCTCGGCTAACTAAAGGTTGGACCACGCTGTTTTAATATATATTATATGCTCTATGATTTTATTTCTATGTTTAAATGTATTTGTGTGGGCTTGTATCATTGGGCTTGGTCCCCATGTAAGCCTCCCTGAGTCCTTTTGGAGAGATCAGGTGGGATATAAGAATAAAGTTATAAAGTTATATGATAATGTAACTTGCATAGGAGCTCCTTAGAGAATAACTGAATAAGTGAAACCATGGAGAAGTGAAATGAAATATACCATATAAGCCGACCCAAATATAAGCCGACCCAAATATAAGCCGAGGCACCTAATTTTACAACAAAAAAACTGGGAAAACATTGACTCAAATATAAGCCGAGAGTGGTAAATTTCAGAAATAAAAATAGATACCAATAAAATTACATTAATTGAGGCATCCATAGGTTAAATGTTTTTGAATAATTACATAAAGCTCTAATTTGAGATAAGACTGTCCAACTCTGATCAAATCATTATTCTCATCTTCTTCGGTGTATATGTGCTTATGTATTCTTTTAATAACAATAGAGTAAAATGATACATGCAATAATAATAATAAATACAGGAAAATAATACATGTAATAATAAATAGAGTAAAATAATAAATGTAATAATAATAATAAGATCAGATAGAAATAATAAATGTATTAATAATAATAATAATAATAATAATAATAATAATAATAATAATAGAGTAAAATAAATGTAATAGTAGCAACAATAATAATAGAGAAAAATAATAAATGTACCATATATTCTTGAGTATAAGCTGATCCAAATATAAGCTAACCAGGACCCTCACCCGAGTATAAGCCGAGGGGGGCTTTTTCAGTCTTAAAGAAAGGGCTAAAAAAACCCGGCTTATACTTGAGTATATACAGTAACTTGTTTAGGAGCTCCTTAGAGAATAACTGAACAACTGAAACCATGGATAAGTGAAAACAAATATATCTATTCTGCAGATTCAGGGCTCAAACTGTACTACAGGGCTGACCCTACTTAGCTTCCAAAATCAGATGGGATCTGGTGTCTTTAGGGCGTTAGCCTATTGCTATCTTACCAACTGATTTCATGGGTCTGCTTTCATTGCAGCTAACAACTGAATTTAGGTCTCCAAAAGTAGGCAGCCTAGAAAGAGAGGAAAGCTGGCTCAATCCAAAATATAATCCTGCTTCAGATTTAGAATGGATGAACACTTCCTGTGTGGAATGCTTTGCTCTGGCATGCCTGGTTGCCTTTTGATGCCAATATAAGACACAACTATATCAGTGTGCTTTTGTGCTAACCAACCATCTGTTTGGATCTCTTATTGGCAATTCATTTTGGCTTTGCTGCTTCTCGCTTTGAATGTTGCTGCTTGGCATAGTATTTGTAATGACCACTAACAGACACATATCCTCCATGTACACATGAAAGGTTGGAAGAGAGGGTTCCATGGATGGTTGAGGATTTGAAACCAAGCATCATTGGAGTGAATCAAACATAAAAGCCACTACACTGTAATGTCAGATACATAACCTTTCTATCAGTCCAAAGATATCCAGAACCAGATATAAGTTCATGTGCAAACCCAGCCACTCATGCAGTTATTGTTTAATAAAAGCATCCAAACTGCAACACTGTAACGTTCTTCTTCTCATAAATATCATGTTCAGATACCTATTTCCAAAACAAACAAAAAGGAACAAGAAATCATTAGCATTCTGGCTTATTCAAATAACAAAACAGCTGCTTCCAATGGGCACAATTCATTTTGCAGACAATGTTGCCATTCCCACAGCTGTTTTGCTTACAACCGGTTGTATATTCAGCTCGGGTTAGTATGGGTTAAAGACAATGCACATCAAACACTGATGTTTATGATGAATGATGTTGTCATTCCCAGCTCAAAGAATTAATTTGCATTTTTAAGGCACCAAATCAAAGTCTTGTTCATGTTCTTGCTGATAAATAGAATGGACACATAAGTTTCTATTGAATTGAAGTGGCCACTAAAATAAACTATTCCAAAGAAAGGACTAAATATTCATTTGTGGCCAGAACATCCTAAATGGGTTGGCCTAATGTTTGGTTAGTTGTTAGGCAACCAAGGGAGATCAGATACATTGTTTCTAAATAATGTTACTGGTAAAAGAGTTAGTGTGGTGTTGTAGTCTGAGAGTTAGAACTTTATCGCATGGAGCCTCTATTCCACTAAAGTTGAGTCATTGGTAGAAGATCTATATTGGTCTCTTCCATCACGTCGATTCACCAATTTCTGTTTTCATGATGATGCTTCCAAACACCCTTGTAATCTCACTTTCTCACACTACCACTATTCTTTAATATTTTTAGTCCAGTTGTTCAATTTCTGCATTTTTGAGGGGGAGCTAATATAAAATATTTTTATCATGTCAGAAACAACTTGAGAACAAACTGCATGTCACTTCTGGTGTGAGAGAATTGGCCGTCTATGGCGACATTGCCCAGGGGACGCTTGGATGTGTTAGCTGGGAGGCTTCTCTTATGCCACCACAAGCTAGAGCTGACAGATGGGAGCTTAACCCATCTCGTGAATTTGAACTGGCAACCTTCAGGTCAGCAACCCAACCTTCAGGTCGGCAGTTCAGCTGACACAAGAGTTTAACCCATTGTGCCACTGTAGCTCCATAAAATAAAATGAGCATCTTGAAAATAGGGGGAGAAGGGAAAAAGTGATAGGAGGGGAATCCTATTCTCTGATATCAGTTTAGTGCTGGCATTCTGGCACAGACATTCAAGGGACCCATTGCACTTATGTAGGTAATGGGAACATTCTGAGATTGAAAAAATTTGATGAGTTTTACCATTAATAGCTATGAACAGGAGAATCATGGGGAAGTGGCAAACCCGCAGCTGGATGCATGTCACATTGTGTGATATGATCCATCACTAAAAGTCCAGCTAAAATTCTGGTTTTCCTGCCTCAGGCAATAAAGTCCTTGGACTAGGTTTCTATAAAGTCAGGATTCAAATCTCCACCTAATTTGGTAAGTCACGCTTTTTCAATCTAAGAGGAAAACAACAGAAAACCTCTTCTGAATAAATCTAGAACAAAAACACAAAGAAAAGCTCTAGGTTTTAGTCACCAAAAATGGGAATCAATCTGAAGGCACATAACAATAGCAACCATAACAAAGGTACAGTGTTTCCTCACTACTTCGCGGTTCACTTTTCATGGATTTGCTTTTCGCTGTTTTTCAATAAACTCTAAAAGACTATGATAAATCATCAAAAATTACAATTTACAGCCTAAGGAATGGAGGAAGGAGAAGCCAAAGGGAGAGAAAAGGAGCCCAAGCGGCAACAGGAGAAAAAGGAGGTGATTTATCAACACATGACTGGTTGATAAAGACTTAAAATAGTGTATAACTACTAAAATAATGAGCCCCCGTGGTGAAGTGTGTTAAAGCACTGAGCTGCTGAACTTGCAGACTGAAAGGTCCCAGGTTCAAACCCCGGGAGTGGAGTGAGCAACCGCTGTTAGCTCCAGCTTCTGCCAAGCTAGCAGTTCAAAAACATGCCAATGTGAGTAGATTAATAGGTACTGCTCCAGCGGGAAGGTAACAGCGCTCCATGCAGTCATGCTGGCCACATGACCTAGGAGGTGTCTACGGACAACACCGGCTCTTCGGCTTAGAAATGGAGATGAGCACCAACCCCCAGAGTCAGATATGACTGAATGTCAGGGGAAACCTTTACCTTTACCTACTAAAATAATGTATAAATATTAAAATAAATATAGTGTCCCTACTTCGCGGATTTTCATTTATTGCAGGTGGTCCTGGAACCTAAACCCTGTGGTAAGTGAGGGAACACTGTATTTATATTTTGAATTCATGAGTTGGACTCACAAGTGTGAATTGGGCTGTCCAAATAGTGGGAGCCACTAAACCTTCATCAGTGGTCACTAGTTGAAACAAATATGAATGTATTCATTGTAAATTCCTGATGAGATTAAATTCAGATGAATCAGTGCAGTCGAAATGTGCCTAGTGAAAGGAATGCAAAATCAACCCATATTTGGTGTTCCTTTGCTCATTATTCCCAAACAATTTTGCTTTCAGATCTTTTGAACCTTTGACAAGTTTCAGTTAAATCTTGCCCCCCTTCCCCATGACCTCTGAAGCTTTGTGGCTAATCTTGTTTAAACCAACAAACAATCCCTCCAGTCTCTTCCAACATTTCAGCATCTGTAGGACATCTTGGAAAATAATAGAAAACACACAAAACTTGGGAGAATGAAAGTGGAAAGTGTCTAGGGAGATAAAAATAAAGTTTGCCAAGATATGTTCTGCCATAGAAAGTTTCTGTCGTCTCTGCAATGAAGCATAGGAATATCAATTGACTGAACTGACAGCTTGCTTTCAGAATATTCATGAAAAAAAGAGAGAGGCAGCCTCATTTCATAGGTGTATTAAAGTATTACTTACCCCCTTTTGGGAAAGCCATGTCACTGGTTTCAGCAGTGAATAGCGATGCATAAAATTGAAGGAGAAAATATGGAGAAAAATAAGCATACATCAGAAGCGGGGTCAAGAACCTAATTTCACAGTAACACACTAGTAATTTGGCTTTGAAAATTTTTGTCAATTCCAAATTCATTTGGAAAGGAATGCACACACAGAGAGAGAAAGAGATGCACACACAGCTCAGGGATATAAAAAGGGCTGTGTCTGAATATGAGATATGTTTGCTGTCGGCCTATGAGATTCCAATATTTATAGCACAGTTTACAAATACATTACCCCTGTCACGATGAAATAAGTGACGTACTTACATGCCGGAGTGGAGTCGGTCCAAAGGTGTAGGCATCAGGGGAGAAGATAAGGAGACAAGTAATTAGTACATTAATCTTTTTTATGATATCATTTTTCAGACATATATGATCATAATGTAAATTAGAAATAAAGGAGGGTTCGTGGAAAATAGAATTAATTTCAAAGAGGTCAATCGCTCTACAATAACTGCATTACAAGCATGGGGTAATTTATGGTAACGTTTGGTCCGTTCTTCCTGCCAGCCCACGATTACGACGGCCGGGCTGCTTCCCTATCATTTGAAAGTCAGCCTGGGCAATGATAACGTCCCGTGTCCTAATGAAATTCATTTGCGGTACAAAAATTTGAGCGAATCCAACAAGGGCTGTTACAGGCCCTAATGGCGTTCTATGGATTATTGATTTTTGATTTAGTTTCTGCTCACCAGAAGCCCATTTTAACGGCACCATTACCTCCGTAACGATTAGAGACAAAAAGTTAATTATGTAATTATAAAGCCAATAACAGACTTGTCTGGTTTACTTTGCTTTAGTCAGTTTAAACATTATCTCTCGCGCGCACATCATAACAGGCGGGATGTGAGAAGAGAGATTAACACCATGAAAGCAGATGTGAAATTTAATTCTCCAAGCCATGGCTGTCTGGGAAGCCATTAAGTAATCATAGCATTCCCCCTCTATTAAATTCACGGCTGCCACTTCACACACAAAAGGTGGGGAAAAGGTGCATTGGAGCTTTCCATTTTTATTGACTGTAACACAGCCTCGGCCTGAGGCGCTTCGGATAAACTGCTAAATAGGATGCCTCCATCTATTTGAAAATGAAAAGCTCAGAGAGAGAGAGAGAGAGGGAGAGAGAGGGAGAAATTAAGTATATGATGTTGCTTCCAAGATAAACCAAAGGACTGTGTTTTTCACCTTGAAAAAGAGACTTCATCTGCAGAAGGTTGGTTGGATACAGGCACAGACTACAAATAGATATTTACTTTTATATATATATATATATATAAGCTGTGCACGGCCACGCGTTGCTGTGGCATTGTCTGGTGGTGTTGGTGAGATATTGTTGAGGTAGTGGTGGTATTAAATGTCTGTTGTATGGTTGTCTTTATGTTTAGTATGCATTTGGTTGTTTGTGTACTGTGAAAGTGGTAAGGGTAGAGGGGGTTTATGTATTTTATAGGCAGTGTGGAAGAGGCCTTAGTGAGGCCTAACTCTGCCTGTCCCCTGGGCTGAGCGGGTTAGTAGGAGACCAAGTGGACAGAGCTTAGCCTTCTAACTGGCAGCAATTGGATAAAAACAATTATTCCTCTCCCTCTAATTAGGACTTTATTTTTCTTTTCTTTTTCTTGTATCAACCTAGAGGCGTGGATGAGGGGTTGTGCTGTCAATTTTCAAGGTTGGGGGGCCTTTAGTTTTGTTGTTTTGTCGGTTGCCGGGATTCCATCACTCTTTTATATATATAGATATATATACACACACACACAGATAGGAGGGGCAATTGAATCTATGCATTTTGAAGAACTCTAGACTGGCCTATCTGGTTAAACAGTTCACTTTCCCTCCTCTGTGGCTGCTTTCTGCAAATATTTGCAATGGACATCAAAAAGCACAGCAGCACTTTGTGTGTGTTTGTGTGTAAATATGTGGACTGAAAGTGCCCCATATTGGAATGCATTAAAAATGGTTGACCTAAGACTTACATGTATTATGGATTTCGATCAATAAAAAATAGGAGAAAAACAACACCTCACATGCAATCAGACCTTCACATTCACTTAGGCTAGGGTCACAGAAACCTATTTATGGGGGAAAAAAACATAAATGAATATTTTATTTTACTATTTTTAACATGGAAAAACACTTCTTTGGGAATTTCTAAGTCTTCCAGCATGACACTATGGTTAACGTCTGGAGGCTGTACAAAGAATCACATTAGAACGTATCTCCCTCTATGATCCACCTCAGAGGTTAAAATCTGCAAGGGAGGCCCTGCTCTCAGTCCCACCCTCCCTTGCAAGCGCGACTCTTGGGGACAAGAGACGGGGCCTTCTCAGTGTTGGCCCCTTGGCTATGGAACTCCCTCCCCAGTGAAATTAGATCAGTCCCTTCCCTCCTGGCCTTCAGAAAAAAAACTAAAAACATGACTTTGGAATCAATCTTTTGGTTACTAAATGGGAGCAGTGCAATAAGAGACTATAACTAACATAACGACAACTTAGATCGTGTCCTGTTTTGTCTTTCAAGAACAGCCTTAAGACATTCAGACAAAGAAACAGGCATAAATCCAGATGCAGACTTGGAGCAGGCACACAGAGAGTGAAGGCATTAGAGTCAGTTTGTTACCAGCAAGAGCTGTCTGCACCTGCTTCTGTTTTTATAGCCCTGGGATCCCCACACAGCTGCTAGGGCAGTTCCTAATTACTCAGCTGCATTTCTGGCAGCTAATCTAGCTGAACAACATCTCTGCTCTGTTTCCTTTCGCCTCTCCTGGAATGAGGATACTAGCAAAGTCTCTTCCTCAGACTCCAACTCACCCTCAGATTCATGAACACTTTCCTGCTCCCCTTCCTCTTCTGAAGGGAAAAGGAAAGGAACAGATCGACTCTGGAATATGACCTGGATTGTATGATTTTTAATTTATGTTTTAATGCTTATGTTTTTAATTGGTTTGGATTTAATGCATTTGTTTATTTATCGATATCCATACGCAACATCTAATTGTTGCCTTTGCAAAGCCACCCTGAGTCCCCTTCAGGGTGAGAAAGGCAGGGTACAAGTGTGATAAATAAATTAATTAGATGACCTAGAGATTCCTAGAGGTGTACTCTCTGGAAATGTCTTGTTCCTCCAGCTTGACTGGAGGAGGTTGACTGTAGAGTTACACTGGAAGTCCTACGGATTTCTAGAGTGAACATTTTAAATTAAATCTGTAAATATGTAAATAAGCAAAAGTTCAAACTGCCAATGTGGAGAGATGGTTGTATTTGTTGATTTTTTATTGCTGGAGAAATTTAAGCAGTATATTCCCATCCCAGATTGTTGCTGTTGTTATGTGTCTTCAAGTTGTTTCTCACCTATTCAGGATTTACCTTGGTAACATTTGTTCAGAGGTGGTATGCCTTTGCATTCCTTTGAACCTGAGCGGTGATAACTTGCCTGACCTGTGATAGACAAAACACACCCATCCTATCTCTTTGAAACATGTTAGGGGTGTGTACGATATTGTTTTGGTGCACCGTATTTGGGGGATTTGAACGATTTGGCTGCCGAATCTCCAAAAAGAGGCCTGGCAGGGAGCAGCTAAAGCATTAGCCAATACGGATCATAGCAGTCAGATCTTTCAGCTAATGGGGACTAATGGGGCTGTCTGAGGTGGAGGCAGCATGTGGGTGGTCTCAGAAATCAGGCAAGAGTAGGTTCCTGGTGTCTGAGGCTCTTCCTTTTCTTCCTTTCCTGGTAACCTCCTCCATCCCTTCCCAAAGACTGCCCCCTCCCATACCAGTGCCTGCTTGGCACAAATTGGAAGTTGTTTTCCCAACAGCACTTTGTGCAGCATGGGCATTGAAGGAGCCTCTGCACTCCCTCCTAGGGCATGATGCGAGTTAAGGTTTATCTGTGTGTGTGTTTCTCACTTGCTTTCTCAGCCAATCAGAGGCCTGGTTGACTGGGTCCCTTTTCCTCCCCTCTTGTGGAGTGTGCTTGGGACTTCAATTCCCAGAATCTTTAACGTTATGGTAAAAACTTGTTTAAATTCCCAAAAAAACAGTGGATTGGTGAAACATTCTGAAACTTGGCAGGCTTGCAGTCAGAAATGTGGCCTACAAGTGAGGCAAGTTTCATTCTAATAAATGACAGAGAAACAAGCCTCTAAAGCAGTGGTTCTCAACCCGTGGGTCTCCAGATGTTTTGGCCTTCAACTCCCAGAAATCCCAACGGCTGGTAAATTGGCTGGGATTTCTGGGAGTTGGAGATCAAAACACCTAGGGACCCACAGGTTGAGAACCACTGCTCTGAAGTTTCTCTATTGGTTCCAATGTACCAAATCTTATTGGCATGAAAACTGAACTCCCCTCCCACTTTCGGGATTTTCCTGGTTAACAGGATGTGGGGCAACTGAAAACAGAACCAAAAATGGCACGTTTTTTTCTGAGTCACACACCCCCAAAAAGTGTTTGAGATCTCTCCCTCACCACTTCTCTTAGATCTTCTTGAAATGGTCTCACTCATCTCAATAATTTTTGACCATCATTTGCCTCCCGCTCACCATTAAGCCATGTTTTTGTCCACAGCTCCCATTGACACTAGTCTCTCCTCCTGATCTTTGTGGCGAAATGTGTGCTGTGAACACAGTTTGACATTTCCTGACATTTCATGAACTAATTACACTACAAATAATTAAGCATGTTCACATCGGTAACAAACGAAGGCAAAACGGTTGTCAGCAGCTGTGATTGATGACCTCCTTGTGACTTTATCTGATGAGTTTCTCTTCAACATCTCTCCCTCCTCCCTGCTGCCACTTGTCTCCAAGACATCTCAAACTTGACACAATTCTCAGGTGACACTGTGCATGTAATAACACCTTCATTATCTTTTGTCTCATCAAACCAATAAAATCTCACAGGAAAAAAAACAAAGCAATGGTTACAATGAAAATTTCACATTTGCTTTCCCTGGGACGAAGTAACGGTTGGTTCATAGTTGTTCATTAATCCACAAACAGAAAGACATTGATGCTTCTCTACGTCTTTTTGGTAAACAATTTTTTCACACAGAGAGGCATACAATGTACCAATCTCCTGGTTGTTGGCCATTTTCTCAAAGGCGTATCCCAATGTTTCTTGGCACTTTTTCATAGAGTAAGAAAATGTGTGAACGTGTGTTACATCCCTAGTAATAAACCAATAAACGCCATGAAAGTCACCACAATGAAATAGGTCTGAAGCCATTGTTAAGTCTAGCAAAGCTTGTGAAAGTGAAGGTTAATGAACAGCCTCACCATTTGATCTTGTAGACCTGGTAGTTGTTGAACCTTTGAACCATTCAAGGGCTTTCTGAATAATGAATAAAACAAAGTGCTGTTTAGTGAGCATCAGATTTCTTCTCTGCACAGGGCAAAGCCAGGAACAGGAAGGAGAACTGTTCTCCAAAGCCAACCTTCCTTCCTCTTGACAAAAGTTTCCCTTGACTCCCCAAGGATCTCATCGGGAAATCATTTGTCATTAAGGCCCAGAAAACATGTCACCTCTGATTAGCGGGTAAGGGATTACTTTTCAAAAAATGCTTTTATTGTTGATACGGCGACTGTATCTTTACTGAAGTGTACATGCCATGGAGTGTGAAAGCCACCTTAGAAACTCATTATTTGCACCAATTTGTTGAGTATCTTTGTGATGGGAAAGAGCAGAGGCTAACTTTAGATTATGTCAGGCTGGCCACGTTGAAAGCGTGCCGCAAATTGGTCCCCAAATATAGGTTGAGTGACGAGTTTAGTCTCCAATATAATGGCCTCTACCTTAAAAATGAAATACATGAGATGGACATTTTCACATCCCTTAAAATAGGCTTGTGGCACGTTTGCAACAAAAACAGCTCAAAGCAGATCTAAAGTGAGCCAATGTGGCCCATCAGTGGTGAATTTACTTAGTAAATGAATACGAATAATTTTTGCCAAAGTGTGGATTGCTTATATAACTAATGGGATTAATGTGTTAGTGGATAGAACAATGTAGAGGACTATACAGATAAATTGGCTTTACAGGGCGGGCAGTTGCAATGGGAAGTTTACTACCCCAAAATACCAAAACAAAGCAAACCAACCTGGAAGTAGATAAAAACCTGATCCCAGATTTTCAAACTACAATAACTTATTGTAATGGACATTTCTTAAAGGTAAACAAAGGCAAGATTATTTGCAATCAATTTAAAAAGCGAATGGCTACTTTTGGAAGCTTCAGGGATATGACATTAACTCTTTTTGGTCAGTCTGGAGATAAAATTGGGCCATATGTGGTCTTTCCTTATTCCTGCTCTATATTCTAGTAAAGTTGGGGGACTTTCACATTGCCGTTGATTGTAGTCAAAGAGAAGCAAATGATCATGGCTGCTGTTGTATTGTTGGACGCTTCTTGTTGGATTCCTAATATCTGCCAGTTGTTGGGATTCTTCCAAATGACTTGGAATGACTCAGAATTAAATATCTTGGATTTGGTTATACATGCCATATTTTGAAAATTTCACCTGCATTCAGTGCTCCTACATTGGCTAGAATTTTGTTGGTGCCATATGCATGCCGAAATTCCTCAACAGAGATGGTTGGACAAGCCTGTCCATTGGGCAATGTCCACATAACAACAACAACAACATCAACAACAACAACAACTTTATTTTTGTACCCGCCTCCATCTCTTCAAAAGGACTCGGGGCAGCTTACATATGGCACAAGATGCCTAAAACAATGCATAAAATAAACACACAGTACAATACAAAATAAAACCACTAGTATACAAAACAACAATTTGAGCTCAGAGCAGCACTAGCATTCTATTTAAGGTTCATGTGGAGTTAGGTAAGTGGCACTATTGCACATGTGGATAGGAACATCACATTGATATGAAGAGCATTGAAGAGCATTACTCATGGAAAAGCATCATGCATTTGATTGTGTATTGCTTGCACATTGGACGTCATAGAATCATAGAGTTGGAAGAGACCTCATGGGCCATCCAGTTCAAAAAATCGCATTCAAAGTCATGATTCAGATGCACACAACATTGCCACTGCATAACACAATGCATATATAGCATGCTGACTTAGCAACCCTGATATAGAATCCTGGCCCTTGACATAGTCAAAACGCAGTGATGAACTGTGAATTCCAACCTTCCCCCCGAATATACTTTCATCTCAACAAGACAATGATAAAAGTGTACATCCCTCTTCTCCTTACTCAGTGTTTGGCTCTCTTTGCTAGCGTTCCCCTACTGTAGCTCACTTGTTGGCAATAAATCGGTCTCTCCCTGACCTTCATCTCTCAAACTTGACTTCAATTTCTGCTAATTCCTTTTCGCGAAATAAATTGCATCAGCGAGGGCCACATTTAGCCAACTGCAGAGCAAATTGTTTCTGTTCTTTCTCCCGAGTTCCTTCTCCAGATTAAATGCTGATGCACCAAACGAACCATTCTTGGCTGAAAGCGGGCAAGGCCTAATTAGATTAGTATGGATTTTGGAATTGGGTAAGTACTGTATCAGTATCCTCCCTAGAAAATAGGTGACATGTCACGGGATATTAAGAATGGCCATTTAATGTAAAAACTTGGGTAACACATGAGTTAAACAGAGAAAATGAGAGAATGCTTTTAAGCATTCTCCCAAGACAGACTGCGGAATAATATTAAGGTGCATGCAAGTGGTGCTGATTGACACCGAGAGGAGGCCATTATGGTGCTGTGGTATAAAATCATTACAGTAAAAAGCATTTCAGAGCTGCAGAGTGATAGGACCAACATATAATGAATTATCAATAAAGAGTAGGTGATTCAGTTACATTACCTAGGAATTGAAAGCATTCCTACATATTGTTTTTAATTGGTTGAAATTGTCTGTTGGTATCTGCTGGGGCTTGGTTCCAGGAACCACGATAGATACCCCGATCCATGGATGCTCAAGTCCTATTATATACAACTAGCTGTGCCCGGCCACGCGTTGCTGTGGCGTTGTCTGGTGGTGTTGGTGAGAAATGGTTGAGGTAGTAGTGGTATTGAATGTCTGTTTTATGGTTGTCTTTATGTTTAGTATGTATTTGGTTGTTTATGTACTGTGAAAGTGGTGAGGATAGAGGGGGTCTATGTCCCTGTGTAGTATTGTATAGTATTTATACGTTGTCCATGTGTTGTGAATGCTTGGATTGTGTCCTGCTGCATAGTAGAAAGGGTTGGGCTGGATGGCCCTTAGGGATCTCTCCAAACTCTTGTGCCTGTCCCCTGGGCTGAGTAGGTTGCTAAGAGACCAACTTAGCCTTGTAACTGGCAGCAATTGGATAAAAACAATTATTCATCTCCCTCTAATTAGGACTTTATTTTTCTTTTCTTTTTGTTGTATCAACCTAGAGCCGTGGATGATGGGTTGTATTGTCAAATTTCGAGGTTGGGGGGCCTGTAGTTTTGTTGTTTTGTCCACTGCCCTGATGCCATCACTCTTTTATCTATATACTAGCTGTGCCCGGCCACGCGTTGCTGTGGCGAAGTATGGTGGTATGGGAAATAAAGTATTGAGGAATTGGTGGTAGTTAAGGTCAAGGGTAAAGGTTTTCCCCAGACATTAAGTCCAGTCGTGTCTTACTCTGGAGGTTGGTGCTCATCTCCATTTCTAAGCCGAAGAGCCGGTGTTGTCCGTAGACTCCTCCAAGGTCATGTGGGATGACTACATGGAGCGGCGTTACCTTCCCGCCGGAGCAGTACCTATTGATGCACACATTTGCATGTTTTCAAACTTCTGGGTTGGCAGAAGCTGGGGCTAACAGTGGGGGCTCTCTCCGCTCCCCCAATTCAAACCTGTGGCCTTTCGGTCCAGAAGTTCAGCAGCTCAGCGCTTTAACACGCTGCGCCATCAGGGGATATTATTTCCTAAAGGTTGTGAATATACAATATTTCTGATTGGTTTTTTTTTTGTTTGTTGGAGGCAAGTATGAATGCTGCAATTAGGAAAAATGATTAGGATGTAATGGCCTTGCAGCTTTAAAGCCTGGCTGTTTCCTCCCTGAGTGAATTTTTTGTTGGGAGGTGTTAGCTGGCCCTGATTGTTTCCTGTCTGGAATTCCCTTGTTTTCAGAGTGGTGTTGTTTGCGATATTTTATGTGCTTCTACTGTCTGTGGCCCTGAGAAAACAGAGGATTTTCCAGACTTTGATGATGGGAATACTTTGTTGGGAGGTGTTAGCTGGCCCTGATTGTTTCCTGTCTGGAATTCCCTTGTTTTCAGAGTGGTGTTGTTTGCGATATTGAAAGCATTGACTACAAAAATGCGTTGGATAATCCAGAACGTTGGATAAGCGAGTGTTGGATAAGTGAGACACTACTGTAAATACTACATAGCATTACTGCGCATGGAACTACTTTTTCTGTCAAATTTGTTGTATAATATGATGTTTTGGTGCTTAATTTGTATAATGATTACCTAATTTGATGTTTAATTGGCTTTTCCTGAATCCAACATATTCACTTATCCTGCCGGCCTGTTTACGTTGGATAAGTGAGACTCTACTGTATATTTCTAATCTTAAATTATCTGCTTAGAACTGGATTATATGAGGCCCCTTCTTCACAGCTGTATAAAATGCACACTGAAGTGGATTATATGGTAGTGTGGAGTCAAGATAATCCAGTGCAAAGCAGATAATATAAGATTATAAATGGGTTATATAGCTGTGTGGAAGGGCCTTGAGTCTACACTGCCATATAATCCAGTGCAAATTAGATAATCTGTGGAAGAAGACTCAGTGAGGCCTAAATCGGCCTGTCCCCTAACTGAAACCTGGCTGTCCCTTGGTTGCTAGGCAACCAAGTGGGCAGAGATTAGCCCTCTAAACTGGCAGCAATTGGATAAAAAAAATTATTGCTCTCCCTCTAATTAGGACTTTATTTTTCTTTTCTTTTTGTTGTATCAACCTTGAGGCGTGGATGATGGGTTGTGTTGTCAAATTTTGAGGTTGGGGGGCCTGTACTTTTGTTGTTTTGTGAATTGCCGTGATGCCATCACTCTTTTATATATATAGATGGTGTCCCTGATATCAAATGGCAAAATCAGGGATAGCTTTTTGGATTTCTTTTTGAATATTTTCAAGTCATGGCTGCTGAAATCCATGGATGAAGAATTTATTGATACATAAAACCAACTGTAGTATCTTCTGAAAAGAAAAGAAACTTCATTTCATTTTATACACATACAGCCACATATAAACACACACATTGCTTGGTTCTCTTGTCTCCTAAAAATAGACAGCGCATTGACTTTATACAACATGGTGCAAGGAAATTCTGGACCAACGGGTTTTTGGCACAAATGGAATTCCGTCCTTCTTTCATTCTTGAGCTAGACATGTTATACATGCATTTCTACATAAGGAAAATAAATTTTGAATTGGTAGGATGTAATAGGTGTGCCGATAACTAAGACCAGTGCACTTCTTTCAAAAGGAACTTTAAGCTTTTCATAAATTTGGTTGAAAGTGACACACGTTTGTTCATCTGGGGAGATAATTTTGCTTAGTCTCTAAAACTTTTTATTTGAATCCTTGACTCATTTCATACATTGTGGTAGGCTTTAGCAGCTGACAGTGAATGAGCAGTGTGTTAACACATGCTGTCCAATTGCAGGAAGAGTGGTTAAACAAATTGCAGACTTTAGGTCTGTGGTTTAGTTATTGTGTTGTGCCAACCCAGTGGGGTGTTGTCTCTCTTGCTTGTTTTCCTCTCAACAAACCATAGAAATAACCCTAAAAACAAACCCTAGATTATTTTTCTGACTTCTTGGGGGATGAGACAGATCAGAGCCAGATCTGTACATTGCAGTAAACAAAATGTTGACCTAAGGACCATAAGTATCCTGACAAATGCTAAGCCCACCATGGATCTATGATGCATGGCTCTTGAGTCATAAGGGAGGTTATTTAGGAATTTCAATTGCAAGTGGGAACAATTAACCAGCGTGTGTCAGCATGCTGGTTCATTTTCACTGTGGTTTGCCTTCGAGCCATTGCTTGGTGAAAGTATCACAGAGTTTTCTTGCCAAGATTTGTCCAGGATGGATTTGCCTTTGACCTTGGGCTGAGAAAGTAAGACTTGCTCCAGGTATCCCAGTGGATTTCCATGGCTGACTATGGATTTGAAACCTGGTTTCTAGAATTCTAGCCCAATTCTCAAACCATAACATCACACTGGCTCTTGGGTCATTTTTAACTTGTTGACTTTCTCTTGGATTCTCTAGAATTCTAGCTTGACATGACATGTGAACATGGATGTTACATATATCTGTGGTGCTGGATTTATTTTTGAACAGTCTCCAATCTCTACTAATTACTTAACAGTCAAATAATAATAATAATAATAATAATAATAATAATAATAATAATAGCAACAACAACAACAACAACAACAACAACAACAACAACTTTATTCTTATATCCCACCCCATCTCCCCAAGGAGACTCGAGTCAGCTTACAGAAATATACAATAAAATACAACAACACAAAATACATTTTAATTACAATAAAATCAATGTATAAAATATATAAAATTGTGACATAACTGTTAAGGATTCCTCTTCTTCAGAAGAGGAAGGGGAACAGGAAAGTGTTCATGAATCAGAGGGGCAGTTGGAATCTGAGAAGGAGATTTTGTAAGTACCCACATTTCAGGAAGGGCGAAAGGAAACAGAGCAGAGATGTTGTTCAGCTAGAATAGCTGCCAGAAATGCAGCTGAGTAATTGGTACCTGCCCTAGCAGCTGTGGGGGAACTCAGGGCTATAAATCAGAAGCAGATGCAGTCAGCTCTTGCTGGCAACAAACTGACTCTAATGCCTAAGCCTTCGCTCCCCTTGTGCCTGCTTTGAGTCTGCATCTGGGAAACTGCTCCTAAGGATTTATTGCTGTTTCTTCGTCTGACGTAAGACTGCTACTTGGTTTGTGAATTTTCAGAGACTTAATAACTCTGTTTGCCCTAAGATTACTTTTCTTTCTTTTGCATTATATCACTGAGTGCACTTTTCTTTATGCTTTGGTGAAGTAAAGCAGTTTTCTTTACTTACCACATTGTTTTAAGGCTGTTCTTGAAAGACAAAACAAGACAATAACTCAACAACAACTTCCAACCACCTAACCAGTAGCCAATAATAATAACTTTTAATAATAATAATAATAATAATAATAATAATAATAATAATAATAATATAACTTGGTTTTCTCTATGTTGGGAACAGCTGTACCTTTGGAGCTTCTTGACTTTCCCTTCCTCTGGAAAGACATTTGTCTACTCTCCATTAGTAGAATGAGGCATGTTGATGGACAGAACTACCTATTTATTGAACTTGTTCGTGTTCATGGCGTAATAGAGAGTGTGTTTTGACCTTCATCTTGGGCAGCAAAATGTTTTGGGTCACCCTGCCCAATAGATTGCAATTATTTTTATATCTATGTCAAGGATATGAATCTTTCCCTCTGAAGCCTGCAATGGTATAGTCCAGCAATCATTTGATATTGTTGATCATGCAGCCAGGCTGTGAAAGCAGTGAGGGTAAAAGCAGAGGTTGTTTTGAATGATATGAATGTGAACAGAGCATATAATGCCAAGAACTGCTGCATCCTAATTTTGCCTCTTGTTGCCTTGAGCAAGTTAGTCATTATGCTTGAGAAGAGAAAGAGAGCGAGAAGTCCCTCATCATTACAACTTAGATAATACCTACTTATTAAACTCCATAAATGCTATGCATATAATTAGCAAAATGTTTATGGGGCGCACTGAAGACAAAAAGTGCTTTAGAGGTGCTGTTTATTAACAGTGATTAATTAATATGGTCTTGCAGCCAACATTGTTCTCCCAACCCCCCGTTCTCCATTTGAAAACACTTTAGCCAACTCTAATAGGAGAAAAAGATGAGCAGTTCATTCCATATAAATGAGAACTATATATAAAGTGTATACATGTGTATATATAAATAGGGGAGAGACCACTCTTGGATTTTCATCATGCAGATGAGCACCACATCTCAGATATTACCAGATTTTTATTATTAAAATATACTATTATTACATTTTTTTTTCGTATCAGGAGAGACTTGAGAAACTGCAAGTCACTTCTGGTGTGAGAGAATTGGCTGTCCACAATTATTTACAGTATTTTATTTACAGTATTTATATTCCGCCCTTCTCACCCCGAAGGGGACTCAGGGCGGATTACAATGAACACATATATGGTAAACATTCAATGCCAACAGACAAACAACATACAGTATAGTATAGACAGACACAGAGGCATTTAACATTTTTCCAGCTTCACGATTCCGGCCACAGGGGGAGCTGTTGCTTCACTGTCCACTAGTGGCTGTACTTCCTCATTCCTTTCCTTGTGTTTTGCTGGCAGTTTTATGGTGTTGTAAATTAGTTAAATTAGCCTCCCGCATAAAACGTACCTAAATTTCCCTACTTGACAGATGCAACTGTCTTTCGGGGCTGCATAGGTCAACAGCAAGCCGGGCTATTTAATGGTCGGGGGCTTAATCCGCCCCGGGCGTTGAACTCATGACCTCTTGGTCAGTAGTGATTTATTGCAGCTGGTTAATAGCCAGCTGCACCACAACCCAGCCCAAGGACATTGCTAAAGGAACGCTTGGATGTTTGATGTTTGACCATCCTGTGGGAGACTTCTCTCATGTCCCCGCATGAAAAGCTGGAGCTGACAGAGAGAGCTCATCCACTCTCCCCAGATTTGGACCATCAACTTGTCAGTCAGCAATCCTGCTGGCTCAAGGGTTTAACCCATTGTGCCATCGGGGGTTCCAATAATTATTACATATTATTATTAAATAGTATGAAAATCACAATTATCAAAAATGAAAGACAGCACTGATAATATATCACATGTTATTATTGCTGGGAAAATTTAATACGTAGTGCAATACAAGAGCAATAAACATTGGTCAGACTTCACTGGTAATACTGTGTCCAGTTCTGGGCACCACAATTCAAGAAGAAGATGGACAAGCAGAAACGCGTCCAAAGAAGGATGACCAAAATGGCCAAAGATCAAGAAGCCAAGACCCAAGAACTAACTTAGGGAATTGATATGTTTAGCCTAGAGAAGATAAGATTTGGAGTTGACATGAGAACCATGATTAAATATATGAAAGGCTGTCATATGGAAATTGGTTTTTTTTTTTTGCTGCTCCAGAGACTAGGACACAGTAGAGCAGGATGATATTTCATCTAAATATTAGGAAGAACTCCCTGATAGTAAGAACGGTTCAACAATGCAATACACTGCCTTAGAGTGTGATGGAGCCTCCATCTTTGGAGGTCTTTAAACCGAGACTGGATGACCATCGAAACAGGATTCCTACATGGCAGAAGGTTGGACTGATGGCTCTTGTGGTCTCTTCCAATTCTTTGATTCTACCATTCTAAGTAATAATTCAAACGCTCTGAGACATGAGAGATAATATTGGATTTTTAGTAACCAATCTGTTTTACAAGGATTGTAATTGCAGCAGAACTGTGAGATGGTTATGGAATTTGTGAAAAAAAGCAAGAAAGGGAAACTGAATTAGTTGCATGCATGGGAATGATCAATTAGGGCATATATTAAAAATGTATTGTTTTGGCTACTTCCAGAGCTGGGCTAATCCTAAAATTTCTAAGAATGTCCTGAGAATTCCTTCAGCATGGGGTAACTTTTTCCAGCTTTTCTATCAAATAGTTGGTATATATATATATATATATATATATATATATATATATATATATATTCGAAAATGATGTAATTGTAAAGCTAGAGAATGGAAGGAGAATGACTTGGCTGTTTAATTTGGAAGATTGCTAAAAACAATCTTTAAAAAACATGGGATTATTTTTGAGCCAGAGCTTTCAAAGTGACTTTAAAAATGATTTAGTTTTAGTTCTCTATTAACTCCCTGTATTAATTTGCTGCAGTCACAGTTAAAAATGCAAAAAAGTAACTGCTTTCTGAATTTTCTGTTCAGTAGCTTTCTGGTTGGATATAATACAATATGATTAATTTTGTATTTGTAGATGCATGTGGGTTTTTTTTTTCAAATTATATTCCAGTGATGTATGTTTGAGCTGATGGTACATGTAGCTGAGTCTTGTGTAGTCTTGTTATTGTTGAAGGACTTTTATTCCAAGGTCAGGAAGGTAAATGTTCACCATTCAGCAACCAATGGTCAGATGATCCGATTTTTTTTAGCTATGCATAAACATGGATTTTATAGACATCAAGTTCAAGAAAATTTCTTCCTGGAAAGTCACACAGGTTGTTTTAGTGTATATGCCTAGTCTATATTCATATCCTATGTGACCTCTACTTTTTCTTCTTTTCCTCTGTTACTTTATCATTTATATTCCAACCTTCTCCCAACATTGGAATTCAAAATGGTTTACAAAATGAGCCTGAAAAGGTAGTGGGACACAAAGAAGGTTGTGTGAAAATCTTAGAGCTCTAATGGGCTCACCAATGGTTCTATTCTGGTTGGTTTACAATTACACTATGTAACACCATTGAAAAACATGAAAAAAGTGTATTAAAATACAAAAAAACTTTGTTTCTATCATTTTTCAATGAATATCTCATAGAGTATCAGCCACTGCAACATAGTTTGTGGCAGCCATAACAATGATGTTTCTGGAGTATAACAACTAGATTTGTGCATTTGTATAGAAGCTCTATCCGTTTCTGTTTGTTTCATTTGTAAGGCCTCCGTTTTCCTTTTGGAGTGCCTTCTGAAAACCGAAGTCTTTCTGAATTAATGTTTTCGTTCTGCATGTGAAAATACGAAAAATTTCAACCCATTGGCCACTATGGGCAGGCTTCCCCAGGCTCCCCTTCCTCATAGTTTTAGGGCTGGAGGGGTGAAAATCACCACACATGGAGATCACATCTACCAATGCTGTAGACTCTATTTCAGAGCAGCTGGCAAAACTGCCTTTGAATATTCCTTGTCTACGGAAATCCTATGAAAGTCATGGAGTCGCCATAAATCCAAAAGTAACTTGAAAGCATATACATACACACACCTCATTTGCTAGAAAAAGGAATAAATTACGCTTTCCCAGCTCTTTTCTGAAGAATTAGTTCATAAAGTTGAAGATCTCCTTGCATTTTCAGAAAGCCCCCTCCCTAGGCCTTGTAGTCAATTTGAGAGTGTATATATCCCCTTTGAATCTCTGGTGTATGGTTAAACAATGCAAAGAGACCCTCCAACCATCACACACACAAAACATGTCCAAGGTCCAGGCCCGGTGTTTAATCAAAAGAACATCAGGCCGCATTAACAAACCTAGAGATGGAGCACAGAAGCAGAGCCTTGGCAGGGTCTTATTGTTTGGCTGGGCATCTGTGCCGCAGGTGCATTGCCCTCCATGGAGCCAAAAGGCCAAGTTCATTAAGCTCGCGAAATCTATGCTAAATCCGAGGCTATTGAGCAGATAAATTAAAAATCGTTGGGACCTTCCAATCGAGTCTGTGAGGGTCCTCAGCCTTGCTCTAAAAAGTTACATTTAATTAAGGAAGTAATACATTTCACTTCCAAGCGCCAAGTGCTACCTTGTTAGATTTCAAGCACCTTCCATGGGAAGCGGCTTAGCAACCAGCACCTGAGAAACTATCAGGCCCAAAAGCCTGTCTGGCATAATGGATTTTTTTTCCTTGTCGAGCTGACAAGCTTTTAATGGATGATATTTCAGGGGGTGAAAAATGTGCCTTTTTTTGCCCACAGCTCAGCCCTTCCAGGCAGTGATCTCTACATTCTTTAGAAGTTCAAAAAGGAGTGATGGGACATCTCCTGTTGAGGGCTCACTAGTCCTCCACTCACCTTTGCAAAAACCACCTTTCTCTGCACAGCGAGAACAAGCCAATTGGAACATTAAAAAAATTAAAACATTGCAAAAAGCTTGTCTCCCAAAGTAGTTAGCAAGGCGCCTCTTGCCCTCGATCACATTTCATAAATGCCTTGATTAAATTTCAAATAAATTATAAGAGCTCAAACTTGTCTCACCTTGAAGCAACGGTTCGTCTTGTTGCAGGAGGGACTACTAAGAGGGTGGTGGCAAGAATCCTTAAGGGAGAATGAAAGCAAAGCTCTGCCATCTTTGCTCTGACCTGGAGCAGAGTCTGTTTCAGACAGAGTACCTCTGAAATGCACCTTTCTATATATAGTTGCCCCACCCACAGCCAAGCAAGCTTAAGGTGCGGGAGGGCAGTTTGAAAGACCTCATGAAGGAGCCAGACTTGCTGAGGCCAGCTGGTCTACCAGACCATGCATGTGAGGGGGTGGAGCAACAAGTTGGAGGTGGCTGCTCCGTTCCCCACTTTCAGTTTCCTCCTGATGGCATGACCCACCCTCCCACACTATGGACAATGGGAGTATATACTGGTCGCGCAAGGGCCGGGTAGGAATCCCCCAAGTTTGCATTGGGTTTTTTTTCGCCTACCCCACACTGTTTCAGATGGGTGCGGGAATTAGCTTTGAGTGTCCTTGAGTACTTAATAAGATTCTAAGGCATGTTTAAGGTTAAATAGTTACGGTAGGGGGTGAAGGGTGTGTTGGGAATCACCCTGGACTACTCAAGTCAAAATGTAGTTAAATAGATGATAGAGTTAGATTGAGGGAATCCTTCCCCCGTTTCCAAAGCATGCCTACATAGGCTTTACTATGTTTCACTCTATCCTGTTTACATCACATCCCTTACTTTAAAGTTAGTAGAAATGTGAATCTCCAGGGACACTAACTTCTCATTGGTCAGAATGGTTTATGGCCCCAATAAACTGGACAATGAGGTTGGAACCATTTTGGTTCTCTCTTCTCCCTTTGTTCTTTTAGCTAACAAGCAGCATCTTGCTGTCTCTCCTGGCAAGATGTAACTATTTAGTTGTTTGTTATTTTTCCTTTCTTATTTTTCCTTAGAAATCAGTCTAGTGTAGACTAGACAGCTCCCAAGCCTTTCTATTTACAATGGAATTCTTTTTACCTGAATAAATGTTTTTTGAACTTTTACTGAGACTCTGCAATCGATTGCCATCCTAAGCTGAAAGGCTTCTCTTTGCTCACCCAGTGTAAGTAACTGTCGCATTTGAAAGTTTTGCTTTTTGCGGCTCTGCTACATTTTGGTGGAATCACCCCCCCCCCCCCCCGAGAGGATTAAATTGAGTCTAACCACTCAGAGATTACCACAACAGGGTGGACTCCCACAAAAGTCCCCATAAGTTTTCATAAAATGGAAGCTACACTTGGGGCTGGATTGAGGGTTCCCACTCTTGAAAAACTCTTTGGTTTGGGAGGGAGCGCCCTCAGGATGGCCTTCCAACTATGATCAGCTGAGAGGTGCAAACTAAGAATTTTGGTTAACGTTCAGGATCCTTGGTGCACGCATGTCCTGGGAGGTGGCCAGAGGGAGTGACACCTGGACCAGGGCTCACTAGGTGGCCATTCACCCATAAGTTATGTTTTTGCGTTTTTATAGATTTTCCCTCTACAAGTTATTACTAGTTCTTTCAATAAATAGGTCAGAGAATAGCCCTTTAGATCAATTTTCTTTTGTCTGGCTCTTTATTTCATCATGGGAGTTCAAAGTACTTTTTACTTTGTTGAACTTTCATATTGCACTTATTTAGCTTGTATGCAAGTAGCTTATGCTCTAAGGAATAATAAATGACAGTCAGCACTATGTATCCACAATGGCCACAACATAAGACTTATCTTTAGTACCTGCATCCAGAAGAATGAACACAGTTCTTTGGAATTCTCTGTGTATGTGAGAGAGTGAGTCTAAAAATAGTCAAATTTGGCTCCTGGAGTGCCATGTCCATTATGAGATCTGCCATTTGAACACTCGCCAGCCCTGAATGAGGCTATTGGGAATGATACAGAATAAAAGCCTATCTAAATTCTGTGTAGGCCCCAGTATCATATGTTTCATTCAGCGAGGCAATCAAGATAATAAGAGGATGGAAGAAAAGCTCATTAATGGTCAAGCCAGACACTGAGTCAGGTTTTCCTTTATTACTAGTGTATCCGGATCATTTTCATTTATTGGAGTTTTAATGCAAAAGAGGGAAGCGTTATGAAGAGAGACAGTGTTCCCAAGGGTCACACCATACCAAGAAAAAAGTCTTCAGCCAACCTAACCCAGGCAAATGCACAGAACTTTATTGCCTGAACATTAGTGGATTTTTAAAAAATGCAAATCCAAGGTGCCTGGAACCTTCGATGAGATCTTAGAGTTATTAAAAACTTGCACGATCCATCCTAGAAGATGAAAAGATCAATGCCAGTGACCTTGGTAACTTTGAGGGCACAAAAATATTGCAAAAGCTCCAATCCCGTGAAAGCACATCGTGATTTAAGCCTTATTGAAAGAAACTACTACAGAATACTAGACTGGTGAAAGAACTATTGGACTGAACTGATTCAAATGCAATAACTTTGAATATTAAAAAAGTTCAAAGTAGGAACAGAAAATGGAATTTGTGGATGAAGAAGAAGATGATGATCTGCACTGTTGAGAAGTCAGAAAACATATTTATCACTTTGTCGTCTCTTCTTTTCCTCTCTTCCACTCCTTTTTCTATTTGCTTGCTGGAGATATCTGGATAGGCAAGATATTAAGTGTGGCCGGTGCTAGACTATATAATTAATACACTTTAACTGCCATGGGGGACCCTGGTGGCACAGTATGTTAAAGCGCTGAGCTGCTGAACTTGCGGACCAAAAGGTCCCAGGTTCAAATCCTGGGAGCAGAATGAGCGCCTGCTGTTAGCCCCAGCTCCTGCCAACCTAGCAGTTCGAAAACATGCAAATGTGAGTAGAGCAATAGGTACCGCTATGGCGAGAAGGTAATGGCGCTCCATGCAGTCATGCCAGCCACATGACCTTGGAGATGTCTATGGACAATGTTGGCTCTTCAGCCTAGAAATGGAGATGAGCACCAATCCGCAGAGTCGATCATGACTGGACTTAACGTCAGGGGAAAACCTTTACCTTACCTTTTAACTGCCATAGCTTGAGGGTAGGAAATTCTGGAAGATGTTTGGTGAGGCACAATAGCCTTTGGCAGAGAGGACTGAAGATCTTGCAAAATGACAACTCTCAGGATTCCATACCATTGAGCCATCGCAGTCCAAGTGATTCTATGGAACCCCTCAGCCAACATGAGCACTGGTTATGCTGTGGGAATATCCTGGGAGATGAAATCCAGTCGAAGATGAGTGACACACTGCTGTGTCTAGAAGAGTGGTTCTCAACTGTGGGTCCCCAGATGTTTTGGCCTTCAACTCCCAGAAATCCTAACAGCTGGTAAACTAGCAGGGATTTCTGGGAGTTGTAGGCCAAACCACCTGGGAACCCATAGGTTGAGAACCACTGGTCTAGAGGCACATCTACACTGAGCACTTACCTGAATCAGCTCCATGTTGCACAAACACCGAGTGAAGTTGATCCAGGGTAGCGTGGAGCAAGAACTTAACATGGCCTTTGTTAATGTGGGATTTGTGTATTGATAGTGTTTAAATGCAATTTGTGTCTTGGTTTGTATTGCATACTGATTGCATCATCCAGAGTGTGCTATAGTCTGGAAAGAGTTAATTACTAAGAAGCTGTGATGACCTTGATATGTGGCTGGAACTGGGGAGTGTCCAGACACAAGTGTGTATGCTTTACTGATTGCATCAGTTCAGTTCAGTTCTGCTGTCTGCTGAGAAGTCAAGTCCTGTGATTGTCTGCAAGTCTGTTTGTCTTGTACAGTAAAACTTTGTATATAGTTTTACCAAAGTCTCTGGATGTCACTTCGTTCTGCGTTCCACTGACTCCATCCAACTGCTGCTGCGCTGATATTACTCTGACAGCCTTGACCCACATTAACCAAAGTCACAGGTTCCTCCACATTCTACTCCAGAATTAAAAGCAACTTATGACTATGGGCTCAGGAAAACAGGTGGACTAGTTACAAGACAGTGCCAGCCACAACTGTTTACATGGACATCCTGTGTTCCCTGGGCTCTTACCATTCTCTTTTCTTTCTTCTTGTTGTGATGGTCTCCGAGTGAGAAATGGGTCTTACTGGTCACTCATCACCTGGAGTAACATTGCAATGGGGTCATAGGGGAAGGGAAGGGGGACAGGGGGGGAGTTTATACCTCTCTCTTTCTCCCCTCCCTTTGTAGCTCTCTGCTAAGAATCGTTTCCCAACAACAGTCACAAGATTCCTAAATTGATAAACTGACATCATCAAGTTCCATCATTATAGACATCCAAATTTCCACCCGCTTTTTTCCCTTTCACTATTGGAATAACTATTTCCTTTTTTCCACAATATTTGAACAGAAATGACATCATGGCTAAGATTAAGGATGTTTTAATTAAGATTCCAATTCCTCTGAAAGGCAACCCAGTAGATTACGGTATCTACAAATTCCATTTCCACTATCTGCAAAAATTTAACAATGCCATTCCGATTTTCCAGATAACGGTTTTATGGAGTCCATCACACCAAGGATTTTAAATGTACTAGAATTAAAGTACATGGACAGGGGGGGAAAACAAAATAAATAAGAGAGATTGAGGAAAATTTAAAAAGAATAAGAAATACAGAGTGAATCTTGTTCATTACTGCCAACTGAAGTAAACCCATTGGTTTTGTTCCTGATTGGTGAATCAATTTTGGGGAGGTTATGCTTCATAATTTTCTTTTTTAAAAAAAAAAAAAATCCCCATCTTAAGAAAATGTTCAAAAAGCATACAGTTTTTGAAGCATAATTGCAATTGGAAACATATTCTGCACAAAATTCACATGGAGTTGTTTTGTGCAGAAAACAGTGCTTTTCTGCACAACATAGAGAATAAATGACTTCTGTTCTGAAATCTTCATCCAGATTTTTTTCTAGAATTAAAGTCACATTTTAAATTAGAAAGACACCATGGCTTTCAGCCTATAACCAAAATGTATTAAAGATTGAGTTTTGACAGAGTGGAATAGATTCATTCTGTGACCTACCAGAATATTTTACAATAGGTTCATTAATTTATTTTTCTCTCTTGTTCTAAACTAAATTTGCCCTATTTTTCCTCCTCTCCCAACCCCTCTCTTACCATCTCCCTATTACATTCAACATAGGGATAGGGGAGAATGTGTGTGTGTGTATGTGTGTGTGTGTATATATGCATATGTGTGTGTGTGTGTGTGTGTGTGTATGTGTGTGTGTGTGTGGTTAAGGTTTCCCCTTGACTTTAAGTCTAGTCAAGTCCGACTCTGGGAAGTGGTGCTCATCTCCATTTCTACGCCGAAAAGTCGACGTTGTCCGTAGACATCTCCAAGGTCATGTGGCCAGCATGACTGCATGGAGCATCGTTACCTTCCTGCCGAAGTGGTACCTATTGATCTACTCACATTTGCATGTTTTTGAAGTGCTAGTTTGACAGAAGCTGGAGCTAACAATGGGAACTCACCCCTTGCAATGGATTTGAACAACCGACCTTCCAGTCTGCAAGTTCTGCGGCTTAGCGGTTTAACTCACTGTACCACCATGTCCCATATATCTATATATCTATATCTATACATGTGTGTGTGTATTCCAGATTCTACCTATCCCATCTTGAAACTGAAATTATCTACAGAAAAATTAATTTTAGATAATTTTACCACAACCCAAGGTACACTGGAATTTTGTTCCAAGGCCTTAGGTGGATACAAAAATCGATCCATATATGCTTGTCCCATTATATACAATGACATGGTAAAATGATGTTCCTTGATATGAAATGGCAAGATCAAGGTTTGCTTTCTGGACTTTTAAAAAACATTTTCAAGCCATGGATGGTTAAATCCATGAATACAAATTCCAACTGTAGGCCTCAATCTTCTTGCTAGTTCTGACCAAAGTGGACAACCATTGGAACAACAGGATTTAAATAAGTATTACGTTACTTATTAGCAATTGATTCACTAGGTTTACTCTAAATGAAAATAGCAATTGAAGTCCTCTTCCACTTTATTTTTCCCTCCCTTGAGTATTCTTTCAGCCTTTGGAAGAGTTATGTGTGACTCTTGTGAAAATGTTCTCATGCAATTTATTAATTTTTAAAAAGTTGTTACCTGGAGCCATGTTTGTATTCTATAAGCATGCAATTCCCATAACTCAGGCAGTAGACTTTCTCCCTTCTTGATTCTTGCACATGCAAAAAAAAGATGGATTCCTGTGGAATATTCCTGTGTTGTCAAGATTTTTAACAGCTTTCCCACATGATTGCAGATCAAAATCGGGTAGAACAAAACCTACACAATATGCAAACATGACAGAAGCCTGTAAGGAAGGTTTTTTTTCCCTCCTTCTTCTCCTTTTCCTTGGTAATTAAACCATTAAGAGTAGCATTTTCAAGAGGCAATTTCAGAAGAACAATCAGGAGGATCACAGCGAACAAAAGGAACAGAAGCACATACTGAAGCTGTGTTTAAGTAACTGTTGCCCATTAGCATTTTTAATTACAGCCTCATTAGCATATAGTTCAACAAGCAAGCGAAAGCTGTTGATTTCATCATTTGTCTGTTTGGAAATAAGGTAACCCCCTCCCCCCTTTTCCCAGCTTCCGTCCCTTTATTAATTTATACTCAATGGGAGATTGTTGGTGTAATAGGCCTCAATGCATTTGCTTGGGCAATCCTGCTCGCATAAAGAAAGCTCCTCTCTCTAAGCATGAACAAAGTTTTGTCTGAAAAAAAAAAAGGCATGGTCCGTGATTCCCATTGATAGCTTTCACCGAGTGTAGGATTGAGTACATTGGGCCACAAAAGCCGAGATTATCTCCTTCTGTTAAGGGCTTAGAATCCGACAACTAGCCTATGCCCGCTACCAGTATCAGATTATGATAACAAGATCATGTTCAGTTATAAAAACAAGTGTCGAAACTTTTCTCATGTCGCTTTCGATCCAAGTCGCCCCACGGCTAAGGGGGTGAAAGGGACCCATCTGAATGCAGGCTGGAAAAGAGCTCATTTGAAAGCTCCCTCTTTGAACCGGATTCATGAGGTATTTGCATAAGAAGATTTGGGTAAAAAGAAAGGAGCCAGTGTTGCATCTGGCCATTAATATGCCTGCTAATACAACACATTGTAAGCCTATTGAAGTCACACAAAGGGCTCAGATTCAAGGACAGTTATCCTATTGCCATTGTTAACATTTGAATTCAAGTAATATGTTCACTCTAGGAGTACAGTTGTTACAATTAGATATATTTTCTCGAACAGCATCAAAAGCCAACAGTGGAGATTGGAATGACAAAAAACTTTTGTTTTAAATGGGGAAAATAAAGAGGAGGGGGGAGGCTTCACAGTCTGAGATGCATTTCTTTGGGGCTGATTTTTGTTCCCACCTAAAGCCCCCCTAAAACATTGTTTAACCACACACATATGCACACAAAGGACGAATGAGCTGAGATGCATTATTGGTAAAGTGTTTACGAGCGGGCATTGCGATTTGGGCTGGTTTTAATGATAATATACAAATCAATCATTTTGAAATGCTACCATTCAAGTTTCAGTAGCAACTATTTATTTTGTGAGAAAGTTGCAGAAAGTTACACTAATCCTTCTGGTGAGGACTGCTACCAGTATCAGCTTTGTTTGTTCCAAGAAAGGATGACTGTATAAGTTTTATCTATCCCTTAACATGGACCATGTCAACCTCTCCCTGACTACTGATCCCTGATCCCTCGATGAATGTTCTGACTGTAACTATGTCTATTTTAACTGAATTGTTTTGCCTTGTTACGATGTTGTTTATTATGTCTGTTGTGTTAGGTTTTATGTTGTTTTTGACAACTGACTGTTTTGCACATGTTGGAAACAGCCCTGAGTTCTCTTGAGGAGATAGAGCGGTATATAAATAAAGTATTATTATTATTATTATTTTAGTGTATGACACAGCAAACAAGATATGCTGGACTTCATATCACAAAATCACAAGTCGAACACTTCCCAAGTGTCTAGGACTGTGTGATGTATTTTCGGATGATGCGTGCAGATCCCAGTAAGGTGGCCTTTTGTAATTGGCAGATCATAATTTTGTCCATGTCTATTGTTTCCAAATGCCGGCTGAGATCCTTTGGCACGGAACCCAGTGTACCCATCACCACCAGGACCACCTGCACTGGTTTCTGCCAGAGTCTTTGAAGTTCAATCTTGAGGTCCTGATAGCGGCTGAGTTTTTCCTGTTGTTTTTCGTCAATGCGACTGTCACCTGGGATGGCAACATCAATGATCCAAAACTTTTTCTTTTCCACAACTGTGATATCTGGTGTGTTGTGTTCCAGAACTTTGTCAGTCTGGATTCGGAAGTCCCACAGTATCTTTGCGTGCTCATTTTCCACAACCTTTGCTGGTTTGTGATCCCACCAGTTCTTTACTGCTGGCAGGTGGTACTTGAGGCATAAGTTCCAATGAATCATTTGGGCCACATAGTTGTGCCTCTGTTTGTAGTCTGTGCGATTTTCTTACAGCAGCTGAGGATATGATCAATGGTTTCGTTGGTTTTCTTGCACAGTCTGCATTTTGGGTCATCAGCTGATTTTTCGATCTTGGCCTTAATTGTATTTGTTCTGATGGCTTGCTCCTGGGCTGCAAGGATCAGGCCTTCTGTCTCCTTCTTCAGGGTCCCATTCGTGAGCCAGAGCCAGGTCTTCTCCTTATCAGCTTTTCCTTCAATTTTGTCAAGGAACTTTCCATGAAATGTTTTGTTGTGCCAGCTGTCAGCTCTAGTTTGTAGTGCGGTTTTCTTGTACTGGTTTTTTGTCTGCTTACTACTACTACTACTACTACTACTATTATTATGACTTGTGCCAACTTCCTTCCCTTCCTTCCTTCCTTCCTTCCTTCCTTCCTTCCTTCCTTCCTTCCTTCCTTCCTTCCTTCCTTCCTTCCTTCTCTCACTTTCTTGTACAAATTGTTCCAGAAACTCCACATTTTCCCAATCAAAAATATAATGCCAGAGGAGAAAAAGTATTTGTCAAGTCCAAATCCAAAGTGGATCCATACTGACAGAACCCGATGCAAGTCAAAATAACATCGCTAGGGTTTATTTCCTTTTGGTACAAATAGCAAATATTGGTATGAAAGGAAATGAAACAATAAAATACATGCAGCATGGCATGTTTTCAGCCAGCCATGAGGACACAAAGATAAGGTTAAATTCAGAAAGAAAAGTATAGCAATTGCAACTGTAGGTCTTCCTCATATTATTTTATCATTCTATTTTACTATTACTGTGTTATACTGTATTGTTGTGTTATTAATCTGTTCTTATTTTAATTAATGGTTGATGTTGTTTATATGTGCTTTTAATTTTGTTCATGCTTTGTTTTTTGGGCTTGGCCCCATGTTAGCCACCCCGGGTCCCTTCAGGGAGATGGTGGCGGGATAGAACAATAAATTATAATTATAACAAAAATTATTATTATTCCAGACATAGTGTGTGTGTTGGTGTACTGACAAATCGCAGCAAGCCAAATAGCTTCAGACAAATTAATATTCCCTTTTAGAAGAGAAGGAGCAATATTTTCTGCTTGTCATCCTATGAGAAACCTAAGACTGGGAGCGGAGGACACTGATTATCCCGTTTTGGCTTTTGGTCCCACAATAAAACTATTGTAGGAGAAAATATCTTTGGACCGAATGGTAGGAGTGTTGCGTGGTGTCTTTTTCTCTTCTCATCCCAACCCCCGTTACTTTGCATCCCTCAGAGAAGACATCAAAGACCAGAGAGATATGTGCTTTGTCTTGTTTAGTCTGTGATTCTCAACATGTGGTTTTGCAGACCCAAATACCGGCACCTTTTAACCTATTCTGTTCAGCTTACGCCTTAACTCCATTTGAACATTAGGGAAACTATAGTAACCAATAATCTGTCCCCGGCACAATAGAAACTATGTATCTTGTCACACAAGAGCTGTCCGATGATCACCATTCTAGACAAGTTTCTTTACAGGGCTTTGGCTTTCTTTCTCTTTTTTTCCATGGGGGCCCAGGCAGGCTCTCTGAAAAGGTGTCAAAAACCCGTTGCTTTTCCACCGACCCCAAACCCCCCTTTGCCACAGTCGGGGCGGAGGAGAAGCAAGGGGTGAAAATCTGTGTTGTTAATTTATATTTAACAGATTGGACATCACCCCCTGGGAAAATAAAACACAGAATCACGTATAATATATGGCCGTCTCCTGCAAAAGTTTTCACAAAGCTAAAAAGGAGAGCTCTTCCACAAAAGGATAACAAGAAAGAAAGTTGAAACATATACAAAAGAAGGTGTGGAGCCAAGACAATGTTCAAATAGATTATATTTCTTGGCTTTTTCCAGGTCCCCTTAAGATAACGTTGTTGGGTTTAGAATAAATGCAAAAAAAGTAACAGATGTCTCTTATTTTAAGGTGGACCTTGTCTTCTGGCCCATATTTGTCTAGATTACAAAAGACTTTTCTTTCTTCACAATTTCACTGCTCCCTTGGGACCCTACAAGATTTCTGTAGAGCTTCATTTGGGTCATTGCTTTTGGGAGACGACCTACAAAATTTTCCTACTCTCTCTGGCTCTTGAATATGCCCAACACAGAAGCAACATACTCCCACCACCAACCTATTAATGCCAAGGCAGATGTCCACCATGTATAGAAACATCGGTGAAGATTGAGATGAAAATGGATGCTCCATGTGTTCAAGCCTTGGTTGGGCAGAGGCCTATGCATAAAAGTGAAATCCTCCATGAGGATGGAATCTATAGATTACAAATCTCATCTCAAAGGTTTATTTATATGGGTGTTTTTTTAAGAGGAGACGAAATTTAGTTGCTAGTCCTAACTAGAGTCAACACTTAAGTGATCCTTAAGTCAACACTTGTTTAAGATCAATTGATTGAATGGGTCTTTGAGAAGAGCATTTGGATTTGGCCTTGGAACCTCAAACACATAAACATCACGTTCCCTCTTTTATCATTTATTAAATGTATACAGTTTTTCAAATCCAGAAGCAAATTCTAGTTGCAGTTAATCACCCTAATTAGCATTGGAAAGGTTTGTCTCTTGCCTGAAAATGAAAATGAACAAAATCTGGCTACCAGTACCACTATTAAAAAATTCAAAAATCAGAACAGTAGATTGGAAGCAACACTCTGAAGGCAGAGGAGCCCCAGGGACAGCTAATGACTCTGAACAAAGGATGCCCCCCAGGCAAGAGACAAACCTTTCCAATGCTAATTAGGGTGATTAACTGCAACATTAACTGGCTTCCAACTGACAAAGGACTCTTGTCACACCCTGGACTCTCCACAGATATATATTTACCTTCCTTGCCTAGTCTCTCCATGCCTCACAACCTCTGAGGATGCCTGCCATAGATGTGGGCAAAACGTCAGGAGAGAATACTTCTGAAACATGGCCACACAGCCCGAAAGACATACAACAACCTTGTGATCCCGGCCATGAAAGCCTTCGACAAGACTCTTTAGATGTGTGAGAAAGACTTAAACTGAGAAGATTCAACATTTATCATTCAGTGGTTATATTGAACATCTTATGGCATTAATGTCTCCAACTTGTGAGGGTTTTTGGACGTATGCTTAATTCATATAGAGCAATAGCCTCTGTGAATATGCGCCCTCAGGACATCTGTTGATTTATGGTGGCTCCATTGACTTCATGGGGGTTTCTTAAGCAAGGATGAATTTTACCCATGCTTTCCTCTGAAATGATATATTACAAAAGTTTTTTAAAGCAAATGAACCATAGTTCCGTTAAAAACAGTGAAAGGAGAGCAGGGAGGAGGTCAACTGCACCTCCTGTCTAGAGGATTTCCATATTCTGGGAGTAGCTACTGAGAAGTCTCTGTCCAATGTCCTCATTAAATATGATGGGACTGAAAAAAAGATCTCCTCTGAAGACTGGAGCCATTTTGGCTGGGTCGCATGAGGTGATATGGTCCTTTAGACAATCTTGACCAAGTTGTGTAGTGTTGAGGACATGTATATTCCCTCTTTTCACATAGGAAAGTATAGAAAGATCAACTTGAGGAACATATATCTACAGTAGAGTTTCACTTATCCAAGCTAAATGGGCTGGCAGAACCTTGGATATGCGAATATCTCGGATAATAAGGAGGGATTAAGAAAAAGCCTATTAAACATCAAATTAGATTATGATTTTACAAATTAAGCACCAAAACATCATGTTATACAACAAATTTGACAGAAAAAAGTAGTTCAATACACAGTAATGTTATGTTGTAATTACTGTATTTACCAATTTAGCATCAAAATATCACGATATATTGAAAACATTGACTACAAAAATGGCTTGGATAATCCAGAAACTTGGATAAGCAAGTCTTGGATAAGTGAGACTCTACTGTATATCTATATCTATATCTATATCTATATCTATATCTATATCTATATCTATATCCATGCATTACAAACTCTAAGAGGGCATGGCCCACCGGGACATTCTTCTACAGAATTTAAGGAAACTTCTCCTTTGCTTTATTGACACATTGTTTATTTATTTATTTATTTATTTATTTATTTATTTATTTATTTATTTATTTATTTATTTATTTCAATCATTTATACCCTGCCCTTCTCACCCAAGGGACTCAGGGCGGCTTACAAGTGGCAATTGATGCTGTTACACTGACATACAATGAACTAAAACGTTAAAACAGTTAAAACAGTCATAAAATACAATATACAAAGTTTAAAACAATGCAAAGTGCTTATGCCATTCATCCACCAGACCTTATACAAGAGCCATAATTCAGACCGCGTCGAAGCCAACATGTGCTTATTCTTCAAATGCCTGCGTATTTGTTGAACATCATGCATAGAACTGGGTTGGAAGGATGTAAATATATTTATTGATATTAATAACTATATAGATATTTATAACTATAATGTAAGCACATCCAATGACAAAATCAGCTTCTGTTGGGAGTCTCCAGAATTTGCTCATCATTGCCCAACATAAAACTTGGTGTGACACTATAGCATAAATTTACAACCAGATTTCCTAGATTCCTTTTCTAATTCCACACACTAAAGGAAATGCAACCTCTCTTCTGGATAGTAGGATTTAAATGTGTAACCCAGATTCATTTAATCTTGGTCATACTAACTTAACTATATATCACATATAAGCTATATGTTGAATAAGCTATATATGGGAATAAGTGAACTGTGTTTTTCAGCACGTTTTGGTAGTTCTCCTCCTGCTCTGACATTAAAAACCACCACAAACTTTGTAAAAAGCTGAAGCACATGTTTTACAAAGCTCTATTCAAAGCGACCCAGCATCCACTGGCAACTGGCAGCCGTCTGCTTTTGGCAGCTTGGCATATTTGGTCATTTATTGGGTGCATGTGAAGATCAAATGGGTTAAGATTCTTCTCCTTAAACAGCAGGGAAAAGAACATCAAAAAGGTGTAAATTTCATTTCCCCAGTTTTGATTAAGTCAAGCATGAAATGAAATGTAATACTCTCAAGTGGCAAAGGGTTTAGACCATTGATGTTGTTACTTCTGCTTCACAAAGCCCAATCAGCCGACAGCGAGTTGAACAAGCTAAGAGAGTTTTAGGGTAGCCAGATGGGGGATTTTTACTATGGTTGAAAAGAAAGCTTAGTGCTTGCCTCTTCAAGCCAAGTCAATGCCAACTGTGTGAAATTCTGGCCATAACACCTCGGCCTCCTTTCCTGCCCCCCTCCTCTGCCTCTGAACGTTGCTGGCTAGCGTCACGGAGTGTTGATAAAAAGACACACACAAATGTCCCCTCCGAAGCCAAACAACTTACCGAAAAATGTCATTCCTTTCCCTAGAGTGCCTTTTACCAACCAGTAAAGTTTTCATAATCTTTCACATTGTAGATGTGTTTTTTTCTTTGAATTTCTGCTTGGAGAGCAATGCCTTTGTTTGGCGTACCAGTTACCATCCATAAATGTGCTTCCTTGAAAGCATGTCATGTCAGTTCCCACAATAGCTCCCTGGAAACATTTCTTCGCAATGCAAGACCTCTTTAGAAGTGATCCAAAATCTAATGGGCAAGATTCAAGTTTGATTTTTCCAGAGGTTGATGTCATATTCAGGAGGAGTGACAAAGTTGATGGAAACATCTACAGTCTGTCTTTATGATACGCACACATGGGTTTAGGAAGGGCAATTGTAGCATTGAATATAGAAGTCTTCTAAGTACAAGTTTGTTGGGAGATGTGTTGTTTCTCCTCCTCTTTCTTCTTCTCCTTCTTTTTCAACAATAGATGCTCCCTTTCCTGCCTTGTTTCCATCACATTCTTGCCTTTAATACTCCAGCCACTGTGCAACTTGAAGACAAATCAAGTGGCTTTGGTAAAAGACTTAATAGAATCTTTAATACTTCTAACAATCCACTCCCATTGAACTGCATTAAGCAGATATTATGGAAGGACAAAGAGCTAAATAGCTCAACATCAACCTCATTAGGCATGCAGGCAAGTCTCGGAGCATTTTATGGGCCCCGGCTATTGTTAGGATGCTCACCAGGTTAGCTTTAAATTGCAAATGATGCCATGAAAGAGGGAGGAGGGGAGAAGAAATGGAAAAGGTTGGGGTGGTTTGGAAGGGGGGAGGGGTCCTTTTGGGGCCTCACAGAAAGAAAATAATTTTCAGCTACTCAAAAATGAAAGGCATTGTTAAAATAGCTCTGACCGTGGCAAATGGAATACATCATGGATTGAGAGCTGAATGCCGCACTGGAGGTTTTGTTTTTTTCAGGCTGCCCTCCTCCTTGTGAAGGAATGTGGGTTGCATCAGGACATAAAACAATGTAAACTCCAGTAGCTAAATCAGTAGAGGCCTTCATTTGACTGGATATTTCAGCAAATGGGATGCATTTCACAATTAACTGTAAGGGACTGAAAAACAACCACACCTTCTCAAATTAGAATCCCATGAAAAACAAGAAACTTCACATAAGTAGAAACAGAAGTGATAAATAGATAAGGCTTCTGGCTGTGATGGCACAAGTATGAATGTAGGATTGTGGAGATGGCAGAACACAATTTAAGCACATTGTGGCTTTTGGGTGCACCATGATTCTCAGCTTTGACACTGAAATACAATACTGCCTGAGTTCTGTGAGTGCAGCATTTTCCGAAATGAAGCAAAGAGTGTTTGATGACTGGGACATCCGTAGAGATACCAAGGTGCTTGTTTACAAAGCCATTGTCCTCCTAACCCTGCTCTACACCTGCGAAAGGTGGACGGTCTGGAGCATTTCCATCAGCGTTGCCTCAGAAAAATCCTGCAAATCTCTTGAGAAGACAGACAGACAAATGTCAGCGTGCTGGAAGAAGCAAAAACCACCAGCATTGAAGTGATGCTCCTACACCATCAATTCCGCTGGACTGGCCACGTTGTCCGAATGCCCGATCACCGACTCCCAAAGCAGTTGCTCTACTCCGAATTCAAGAATGGGAAAGGTAATGTTGGTGGGCAGGAAAAGAGATTTAAAGATGGGCTCAAAGCCAACCTTAAAAACTGTGGCATAGACACTGAGAACTGGGAAGCCCTGACCCTTGAGCACTCTAATTGGAGGTCAGCTGTGACCAGCAGTGCTGCGGAGTTCGAAGAGGCATGAATGGAGGGCTAAGGGAGAAACGTGCCAAGAGGAAGGAGCATCAAGCCAACCCTGACCGAGACCCCCTTCAACCTGGAAACCGATGTCCTCACTGCGGGAGAACATGCAGATCAAGAATAGGTCTCTTCAGCCACCTACGGACACACCCCCAAGACCCCACAACTGGAGGACCATCATCCTCAAACTACGAGGGAAGATTCTCAGCTTTAAGTGCCCTTGAGAATCATGGATTTCACAATGGGTCAGAATGAGGAGCTGAGCAAATAATATGAGTAGCAATGACAACAACATTAATATTATTATTATTTAATACTAAAGGTATAATAATAATGATGCTAGTAAAGTCAATGGCTTTCATGGCCAGAATCACTGGGTTGCTGTGAGTTTTCCGGGCTGTCTGGCCATGTTCCAGAAGCATTCTCTCCTGACATTTCACCCACATCTATGGCGAACATTGTCAGAGGTTATGAGGTGTCTTGGAAACTAGGCAAGTGGGGTTTATATATCTGTGGAATGAGGTTCAAGGTGAGAGAAAGAACTCCAGTCTGTTTGAGACCAATCTCAATGTTGCAATTAATCATCTTGATTAGCATTTAAAATCCTTGCATCTTCCTGCCTGGGGGAATCCCTTGAGAAATCCTTTGGAATCCTTGGGGAATTTTCCTTTGACGAATTGGGTACATTCTATTGGAAGGACAAGCTGCAAAGGAACTTCACCATTCATACAGTTACATGTTGAGCATCCCTTATCTGGAATGCCCAAATCCAAAATTCTCCAAATTTGTCAGCGTGGGTGGCTGAGATAGGGACATCTTTGCTTTCTGATGGATCAATGTATACAAGCATGTACAACATTACGAAAAATGTGTGTAAATTTACTTTCAGGCCATGTGTATAAATTATATATGGAAAAATTAATGTCACGTTTAGACATCTTTAAGATATCTCATGATGTACATAAGAGTATTCCAAAATTTGGGAGGGGGAAATCCAAAATAGCTACTATTACGAAACATTTCAGATAAGCTTTCCTGCTTGTCAATATTTGCATTTTGTGAACGTTTGTAAATGTTGGATTTTGTAAGTGAAATTTTCACCCATTCCATTGGAAAGGGCAACTTTTTCAGTCTCACTCTCTCCTATGTTCAATTTATATGGATACTAGCTGTGCCCGGCCACGCGTTGCTGTGGCGAAGTCTGGTGGTATGGGAAATAAAGTATTGAGGAATTGGTGGTAGTTAAGGTCAAGGGTAAAGGTTTTCCCCAGACATTAAGTCCAGTCGTGTCTTGCTCTGGAGGTTGGTGCTCATCTCCATTTATAAGCCGAAGAGCCGGCGTTGTCCGTAGACTCCTCCAAGGTCATGTGGGATGACTACATGGAGCGGCGTTACCTTCCCGCCGGAGCATTGATGCACTCACATTTGCATGTTTTCGAACTTCTGGGTTGGCAGAAGCTGGAGTTAACAGTGGGGGCTCTCTCCGCTCCCCCAATTCAAACCTGTGGCCTTTCAGTCCAGAAGTTCAGCAGCTCAGCGCTTTAACACGCTGCGCCATCAGGGGATATTATTTCCTAAAGGTTGTGAATATACAATATTTCTGATTGGCTTTTTTTGTTTGTTGGAGGCAAGTATGAATGCTGCAATTAGGAAAAATGATTAGGATGTAATGGCCTTGCAGCTTTAAAGCCTGGCTGTTTCCTCCCTGAGTGAATTTTTTGTTGGGAGGTGTTAGCTGTCCCTGATTGTTTCCTGTCTGGAATTCCCTTGTTTTCAGAGTGGTGTTGTTTGCGATATTTTATGTGCTTGTACTGTCTGTGGCCCTGAGAAAACAGAGGATTTTCCAGACTTTGATGATGGGAATACTTTGTTGGGAGGTGTTAGCTGGCCCTGATTGTTTCCTGTCTGGAATACCCTTGTTTTCAGAGTGATGTTGTTTGTGATATTTTATGTGCTTCTACTGTCTGTGGCCCTGAGAAAACAGGATTTGCCATACTTTGATGATGGGAATACTTTGTTGGGAGGTGTTAGCTGGCCCTGATTGTTTCCTGTGTGGAATTCCCTTGTTTATTTACTGTCCTGGTTTTAGAGATTATATTGTTCTGCATTATTCTATCCCAGTAATTATTTCATATTAAAGAAGAATCTCACTTATCCAACATTCGCTTATACAATGTTCTGGATTATCCAACGCAGTCTGCCTTTTCATAATCAATGCTTTTGTAGTCAGGGTTTTAAATTCATTGTGATATTTTAGTGGTAAATTTGTAAATACAGTACAGTAGAGTCTCACTTATCCAACATAAACGGGCCGGCAGAACGTTGGATAAGCGAATATGTTGGATAATGAGGAATTAAGGATAACCCTATTAAACATCAAATTAAGTTATGGTTTTACAAATTAAGCACCAAAACATCATGTTAGACAACAAATTTGGCAGAAAAAGTAGTTCAGTACACAGTAATGCTATATAGTAATTACTGTAATTATGAATTTAGCACCAAAATATCACGATATATTGAAAGCATTGACTACAAAAATGTGTTGGATAATCCAGAACGTTGGATAAGCGAGTGTTGGATAAGTGAGACTCTACTGTAAATACTACATAGCATTACTGCGCATGGAACTACTTTTTCTGTCAAATTTGTTGTATAATATGATGTTTTGGTGCTTAATTTGTATAACGATTATCTAATTTGATGTTTAATTGGCTTTTCCTGAATCCCTTCTTATTATCCAACATATTCACTTATCCTGCCGGCCTGTTTATGTTGGATAAGTGAGACTCTACTGTATATTTCTAATCTTATATTTGCTCAGAACTGGATTATCTGAGGCCCCTTCTTCACAGCTGTATAAAATTCACACTGAAGTGGATTATATGGCAGTGTGGAGTCAAGATAATCCAGTGCAAAGCAGATAACATAAGATTATAAATGGGTTATATAGCTGTGTGGAAGGGCCTTGAGTCTACACTGCCATATAATCCAGTGCAAATTAGATAATCTGTGGAAGAAGCCTAAGTGAGGCCTAAATCTGCCTGTCCCCTAACTGAAACCTGGCTGTGCCTTGGTTGCTAGGCAACCAAGTGGGCAGAGATTAGCCCTCTAAACTGGCAGCAATTGGATAAAAAAAATTATTGCTCTCCCTCTAATTAGGACTTTATTTTTCTTTTCTTTTTGTTGTATCAACCTTGAGGCGTGGATGATGGGTTGTGTTGTCAAATTTTGAGGTTGGGGGGCCTGTACTTTTGTTGTTTTGTGAATTGCCGTGATGCCATCACTCTTTTATATATATAGATTGGTAAATCCTATTTTTTTTAATCCAATCAGAATGGAATTCTGAGCCATGATGGCCTTGGATAAGTCGTACTATCTCAGCCTCTGAGGAAGCCAATGGCAAACCTTGTCTAAATAAATACTGCAAGGAAAAATATCCACCTTAGAGTTTCTGTAAACCAGAAAGAACTTGAAGGCACAAAGCAACAGCTAAACCAGGATTGTTTTTACAAAATACACAAGATGATGTTTGTATATATCAATATCTTCCTTGTATATATCAGTGGAGAGTGTTTTTTAAAGGCAAAAAGTTATCCCTTTTCCCAGTTTGCACTCCTGAAGAAGAAGGGAAGGCAGCGCCTTTTTATCTTCAACTTTGTTCTCTCTGCCACTGAAAAAGCTTGGTCTAATCTTGCTCTCTTAATTCACACCTTCAACCTAAACCTTTCGGATTTGTTATGTGATAGCTCAGGATCATTATCTTCTCTTCCCACCCCAAAGAGGAGAAGGTTTCCCCTTCCTTCATTAATTTCTCTAAGAAGATTACTGAGGGCTTGTTTGCTGTTGTTTAAGCAACCTATTTCCCTAAGCTCTTTGTTTTTCCAACTGGTTTACACTTTAATGCCCTTGATTGAATTTCAAACAAGGGATCAACTTGACCAACTAGCTCTCTTTGGTGTGAAAAGAATGAAAAGAAGAGAGAGAAAAAGAGAGAGAGAACAAGAGAACAGATAAGAAGTCTATATACAAGTATTTAAATAAAAAGGATTCTATCAACTATCTAATCACCATCTAAATATCAACCAACTCTTATGTGTATACATGAGAATGGGCCTAGAGTATCCGTATATTTACTCATGTACCCATGAAAAAAATTCAAGACACTTTTTAAAGGGGTAAAGCCAATAATCCTTTCTGGACTTTGTTTATAGTATTTATTTATCGTGTCAGAAGCGAACTGAGGGTACAGTTATAATGTATTTAAAAACACACACAAATAAAGTCAAAAACTTGACATTATGCTATATTTCCCTTGACCAGAAGCTGTCCACTTGGAGTGCCCATAGTGTAGCTGTGAGAAGGTCCTCCATTGTGCATGTGGCAGGGTTCAGGCTGCATTGTAGTTGTTGTGGTAATCTCTGAGCGGTTAGACTCAATTTAACCCTCTCTGGGGGAGATTCCACCAAAAATCAGCAGAGTAGCAAAAGCAAAGCTTTCAAATGCAGAAGTTACTTACACGGGGGTGAGCAAGAGAAGCCTTTGATCAGTTAGGATTGCAATGGACTGCAGAGTCTCAGTAAAAGTTCAAAAAGTATTTATTCAGGTAAAAAGAACTCCATTGTAGATAGAAAGGCTTGGGAGCTGTCTAGTCTACTCTAGACTGGTTTCTAAGGAAAAATAAGAAAGGAAAAATAACAAACATCTACATAGTTACATCTTGCCAGGAGAGGCAGCAAGATGCTTCTTGTTAGCTAGAAGAACAAAGGGAGAAGAGAGAACCAAAATGGTTCCGACCTCATGATCCAGTTTATTGGGGCCATAAAACATTCTGACCAATGAGAAGTTAGTGTCCCTAGAGATTCACATTTCTACTAACTTCAAAGTAAGGGATGTGACGTACACAGGATAGAGTGAAACACAGTAAAGCCTGTCTAGGCATGCTTTGGAAACAGGGAAAGGATTCCCTCAATCTAACTCTATCATCTATCTAACTACATCTAGACTTGAGTAGTCCAGGATGATTCCCAACAGTAGTAAGTGGTCTGTGGTTTGCTCTTCTCGCATGTCGTGGACTGCACTTTATAGCCCCATTTCTTAGCTATGCATCTTGTGTTGCCAGAGCACAGTCTGTTCAGCATCTTCCAAATTGCCCAGTCTTTTGTGTGCCCAGGAGGGAGTTTCTTATCTGGGATCAGCCATGGATTAATGTTCTGAGTTTTGACTGGCCACTTTTAGACTCTTGCTTGCGGAGGTGTTCCTGCGAGTATCTCTGTAGATCAGGCATGGACAAACTAAGGTCCAAGGGCTGGATGCATCCCCAAGGGCACCTACCTCAGGCTCTCTTCATTTTCCCTGTCCTCTTGGCATAAGGATGCCTGCTGTATCCTTATGCAGAAAGGACAGGGGAGGATGGCATGCAGCAGCTGAGAGCCATCTGGAGCACTCTCGGCCACCACGTGTCTCACCCTCCTCCCAAAATAAGGACAGTGTGAGCAGCCCTGTACTTATGCCAGGAGGACAATTCAAAGAAGGCACACAGTGGTTGAGAGTCCTCTGGAGCATTCTTGGATGCCACCTGTCTCACCCTCCTCCCAGCATAATGCTGACAGGATTGCCCAAAGATCAAGGGAGGAGTACTGGGGATGAGTACTCCTCAGAACATCTGAGGATGCCTGCCATAGATGTGGGCAAAACATCAGGACAGAATCATCTGGAACATGGCCATACCACCCGGAAAACACACAACACTGGGGAGGAGGATTGGGGCAATTATCACATGTCTCATTTTCCTCCCGGCATAAGAATGGGGTGAGCAGGAGGACAACTTGAGGATGACCCAGGCCCTGCCCCACCCAGCGTGTGCCCGGGCAGCATTCCCTCCCTCCTGGCCCAGCCCTCCTGGCTGGACCCACAATGCAAAAAGGTTGCCCATACCTTCTGTAGATCTTAGAAGCTATTTCTAAGGAGTTGGCATCCTGGCTGATATCCAAACAGGGGATGGTCAGGAAATGTCAATGCCTTGGTCTTTTCATTACAGCCTGATACTTCCCAACGGATGTCAGGTAGTGCAATACCGGCTAAACAGTATAGTTTTTACAGTGGTGTATGGCGTAGACATCCTGTGATGATGCGGTATATCTGACTAAGAGCCACATCCACTGTTTTAATGTGGTGAGATGTATTCCACACTGGGCATGTGTATTCAGCAGCAGAGTAGCAAAATGGTCAGCTTTCCTGTGATATTATTTATAGCACCCACTTTTTGCTTGATATTCAAACAGTGTTTCTTATATTGTTTATGTTGGGAATCATCCTGGACTACTCAAGTCTAGATGTAGTTAGATAGATGATAGAGTTAGATTGAGGGAATCCTTTCCCTGTTTCCAAAGCATGCCTAGACAGGCTTTACTGTGTTTCACTCTATCCTGTGTACATCACATCCCTTACTTTGAAGTTAGTAGAAATGTGAATCTTTAGGGACACTAACTTCCCATTGGTGAGAATGTCTTTTATGGCCCCAATAAACTAGACCATGAGGTTGGAACCATTTTGGTTCTCTCTTCTCCCTTTGTTCTTCTAGCTAACAAGCAGCATCTTGCTGTCGCTCCTGGCAAGATGTAACTATTTAGTTGTTTGTTATTTTTTCTTAGAAATCAGTTTAGAGTAGACTAGACAGCTCCCAAGCCTTTCTATCTACAATGGAGTTATTTTTACCTGAATAAATACTTTTTTGAACCTTTACTGAGACTCTGAACTCCATTGCATTCCTAAATGGTCAAAGGCTTCTCTTTGCTCGCCCCGTGTAAGTAACTGTTGCATTTGAAAACTTTGCTTTTGCTACTCTGCTGATTTTGGTGGAATCTCCCCCAGAGAGGGTTAAATTGAGTCTAACCGCTCAGAGATTACCACAACAGTTTATGGTGCATTGATTTGAGTGTTGGAGACCAAGGTTTCCAACCAGTTTGCAACATTTCTGTGTATTTAACAAGTGCCAGTGAGCCTTTAAAGTCATAATCCAAGCCACTTTGGGTCTCAGTTTCAGAGAAAGGCAAGACATACATCCAAATAAATAAATAAATAAATATCCAACTCTCAAACCATTTTACCATCCTGGCTTTCTAAACGTCAGGAGGAATCAACTGAAAAGCTGAATTTTTTTCTGTCCCAGCAGCAGGAAACTTACAGCAAAAACCTAGATCCAGGCTGCAATTTCCCCTTGCACTTGCCCTCATGTAATTGCTATTTTGCATTTGGTGCTGATAAACCACAACCAGACAGCTCAAACAGCTCCACAGCATCTCCTAACATGACCTTAGACGTTGTAATTTTTATGATGCCAAAGACACCGAGGAAGCCCCAGACCTTTTAGTCCTAGCAAGACAGTATTAGCAGATTTGGAAAGTGCACAGCTTTCTGTTGCGGTTAAGAGCAAGCAAAGGAAGGGGGGGAGAACCAACGATTGCTGACTTCTAATAAAATTGTTTTATTGCTCGATGCAGCCAGAAGCCTTGCTATCTCTCAAGATGGTTGAGTCACTGGTCCCTCAGGTATCTGGAGTGCGTGTTTGCAAATTGTCCTCCCACACAAAAGAAGAACCCTTCCATCACACGATTAATAAAGGGTGTGTTCAGAGCAGTCATGTGGCTTAACCCATGAGTCGACTGTCCTTAGATAACCCCATTGGATTTACCATTTCTGTTAAAAATACTCACATGTTGCAAGCGGAAAGAATGGTAGAATTACACCGTTACATAGTGTGTTCTACTTTCCAATTGTCCACGCAGACCAATATCATAATCCAAAGCCATTCCACTCTTCATTGCACTACTTTGTATTCACTTATTGCACCGGTTCCAACCTCTTTCAATTCTTAGCTTGCTCAACTGTCCAATATTCTGTGGGCTGAAGTCCAAGACCTGATGGACCAAAGGTAGACAACCATCATCATCATCATCATCATCATCATCATCTGATGACCCAAAATGCAGACTGTGCAAGGAAACTGACGAAACCATTGATCATATCCTCAGCTGCTGTAAGAAAATCGCACAGACAGACTACAAACAGAGGCACAACTATGTGGCCCAAATGATTCATTGGAACTTATGCCTCAAGTACCACCTCCCAGCAGCAAAGTACTGGTGGGATCACAAACCTGCAAAGGTTGTGGAAAATGAACACGCAAAGATACTGTGGGACTTCCGAATCCAGACTGACAAAGTTCTGGAACACAACACACCAGACATCACAGTTGTGGAAAAGAAAAAGGTTTGGATCATTGATGTCACCATCCCAGGTGACAGTTGCATTGACGAAAAACAACAGGAAAAACTCAGCCGCTATCAGGACCTCAAGACTGAACTTCAAAGACTCTGGCAGAAACCAGTGCAGGTGGTCCTTGTGGTGATCGGCACATTGGGCGCTGTGCCAAAAGATCTCAGCCGGCATTTGGAAACATGGACAAAATTACGATCTGCCAACTGCAAAAGGCCACCCTGCTGGGATCTGCGCGCATCATCCGAAAATGCATCACACAGTCCTAGACACTTGGGAAGTGTTCAACTTGTGATTTTGTGATACGAAATCCAGCATATCTATCTTGTTTGCTATGTCATACAATGTCGTTGTGTCAATAATAATAATAATAATAATAATAATAATAATAATAAATTTTTATTTATATACTGCTCCATCTCCTTGAGAGGACTCAGGGTGGTTTCCAACATGAACATAAAAAACATTCAATTGTCAAAAAACACCATACAACAAAATTAAACATAATAAACAACATCATAAGACAGAACCAAAACAATTCTATTAAAAACAGATATAAAATTACAAATCCAAATCAATATACTCCATCAAGGATTCAAATACCAGTAAACAGGACTTCAAGGTAGACATGGTCAATCATAAGGGATAGGTCAAATTGTGCTTCAGAGTACCCTATTTCCCCTAAAATAAGACATCCCCAGAAAATAAGACCTAGTAGAGGTTTTGCTGAATTGCTAAATATAAGACCTCCCCCAAAAGTAAGACCTAGCAAAGTTTTTGTTTGTAAGCATGCCCGCCAAACAGAACACCAGAACACCATGTAGGATTGGTAAATGTACGTACCATAGAGTGTTGTACATGGAAATATTGGTAGTAACAAGAAATTTTTAATATGATTCAGTTTGTCTGGTTATGCTGGTTTATGATGACAACTACTGTACAGTATATAATAAATGTTCATTTTTTGTTCAATAATAAATGTGAATTCTTCTTCATGGAAAAATAAGACATCCCCTGAAAATAAGACCTAGTGCATCTTTGGGAGCAAAAATTAAAAGACACTGTCTTATTTTCGGGGAAACATGGTATCATAGGGTGAGGAAGTGGATAAAGTGCAGAGCAGGGTCTTAGTTGACAAATGGGGGGCGGTCATAGGAAACCATTGCAGGAGAGCATGGCAAAGATACTGAACATAGCATAATTCTTAGCAGAGATCAACAGCACTTGAATAGCAGTCCTAATCATATACTAAAAAATCAAAAACCCATGTAGTCCATCAGTCTTTCAGATACCTTAGTCCAGGGGTCCCCAAACTTTTAAAACAGGGGGCCAGTTCACAATCCTTCAGACCGTTGGAGGGCCAGACTATAGTTGGCCACCAAGCAATAATAATTAATAATTATTAATAACAACAACAACAATAACAAAGAGGGTTGGAAGAGATCCTTTGGACCATTGAGTCCAATCCCCTTCTGCCTTTGTGCACCGAAAGCACAAGCAAAGCATCCCTGACAGATGGCCACCCAGCCTCAATGTTAATAATAATAATAATAATAATAATAATAATAATAATAATAATAATAATAATAATGAGGGTTGGAACAGAGTTGTGTTTTAACTCTGTCTTATTAATGGTTTGATTTTAATCGTATGTTTTAATTTTTCATTTGTGCGTTTTTGGTATTTGATGTTTTTGTATGTATACTCTTTTGCATTTGTAAGCCGCCCTGAGTCCCTGTGGGGAGATAGAGGCAGGGCACAAGAATAAAATTATTATATTATTATTATTGGAAGAGACCCCTTGGGCCATTTAGTCCAAGACCCTTCTTCCTTTGTACACCAAAAGCACAAACAAAGCAACCCTGACAGATGGCCACCCAGCCTCAATGTTAATAACAACAACAACAACAACAACAACAACAACAACAACAACAACAACAACAACAATAATAATAATAATAAGGGTTCTTCTGCCCTTGTGCCATGGGGGCCGGATAAATAGCTTCGATGGGCCGCATTCGGCCCCCGGGCCTTAGTTTGGGGACCTCTGCCTTAGTCTATATAAGGGATGTGTAAAATTGTTTTCCCCACGTAGCTTTCTTATGTATTGGTCAAACATAGATAGTGTTCCTTACGCTGATATACTCACACGCTCCAATCTCATCTCTTGCTGTCAACACCATCCATTTTAGCCACCTTCCATCCCCTATCTCTTTTCAACAGCCAAGAGTGGCCCTTCCAGAATCATTAGGATCAGCCCATACAAAGTAAATGTGAAGAGGTGTCTATAACAGGACAGTTTTTTGACATCGCATCTTGAACCAGAATAAGCAAACAGGCAAGTCAAATCTTCAGGGTCAAGCTCCAAAGTCAATTTTCTGACCTGGGAAATCATGTACTGTGACAACTGAAGACAAATGCATGAGCACAGGCCCTGTCTAAATATGTCGGTGAACATTACATTACGAAACATTCCCAGACCCGGACTTATTGATGCTGAACAGTAGGAGGGACAAGGGGCCACTTCACTTTCTTGGCTTATCCCTTCTCTTTTTTAGTAGTTGGACTCAGAAAAATTGATATTTTTTTAAAGTTGGGAAAACAAAGGAAAGTGCTTGATGGTTGCAAATGACAAACCGATTACATACCTTATATTCCAAGATGTTCCCAAACACACAAAGAAATCCGATAAGCAGCACATTGCAATCTTTATCGTCCTCCTCTATCCCCCGACTTGTTGGCTTTGAGCACTCTCTCCCGCCATTGCTGTCGAAAAAGTCACCGTTTATTGATTTCCAAATCTAACGGCCTAATTATGTATTTGTAGATGACGCGACAGATTTGCAAACTCACTCTATGATTTTATAATGGAACATGCTCCTCTTAATCTCCATCTAGGGAGATAGCTTGTGGGGAGGGGGGAGAGCTGACCTTTATCTCATATTTAAAACAGAAGCAATAACTGAAATTCATTTTCAATTTCGTTTCCAATCATATAAAAGGAAAAGAGGGAAAGATTACTTTATTGAATCTTCTCTCCCGCCTCTCACCCCACCTTTCTCTTTCATTTTTGGTAGCTGGTAAAAGGTTGGCAACTCACAAGCTTGATGCTTTGTGAGTAGCTCTGGCTGGTCTATAGGGAACAGCTTTCATCGAATAAACTAATCTTTGCTGTGGAGATTAACAAGATGGGCTGCAGTCGTGGTTGAAATAGCTGAATGAAAAGCATCTTTAGCTCCATCAGCTGCCGCCGAGGTGCCAGAGGCATTGGGGGAATCTTCCCCATGGACCTACCCTACTGATCCGGCAAATCTGGTCAACTTTCAGGAAATGTAATAATGGCACAGCATTTGTGTTGGCCCGCTGAGCAAACAGCCTGGCGCTTCAAAGCACAAATGGGGTGATTTACAAGTCCTTCCCCCCTTGTTTTGAACATGACAGTCACCGCTGTTGCCGGTGCCCAAGGCAAATGTGGCTGCGGTGGCTATGTATGGCGTACGTCTTTGAGGTGAATTTTATCTGGAGGTTAGGATGTGGATCAAAGCAGATCCTGGCGGTTTGTAAATGGCATTATTTTTGCAAGCCTGGTTTTTCAAAGGATGCTTGATTCCGTGCACAAACGAACTAACGTACATGAGCAGAACATCCATGTTGTGTTAAAATCGATAACACGACCAAACATTTCTCACCGGCCTTAAATTAAGGCTTACAAGACAATCAATGGCCACAACACTACACGGACTCATGCTGAGCCATTTTTTCAACACTGGACCTATTGTAGAGATACTGAAGCCCATCCAAATTCCATCCCTAGTAGAAAGTAGAAATTTCTGAAATTTCTGGCTGTGTCCTTGTAGCGACACAATTACAAAATCCACTTGAGGTCCTTCAAGGGGCTCAACATCTGATGTAATGCATTCACATCATATGGATGAAGGGTGCTTTGAAGGGCATATAGAAGCATTTATACTAAATTATTGGGCATCTTCCATAGTTCCTCCTGAATATCATCTCAAATAAAACCCTCTCTCTCTCTCTCTCTCTCTCTCTCTCTCTCTCTCTCTCTCTGTGTCAATCCTGAAGATCAGGAGATCACAGATGTATCTGTTTATGGGTACATAGCCAGATGAATCTGTAACAGCGACTACCATCCATCAGGTATAACTATTTATGACCAGAAGGATATGGGCGAAATAATATTAATAATAATAATAATAATAATAATAATAATAATAATAATAATAGTGCAGTTTTCTGGCATTGTATATTTTTGCCGCTTCTGTGACTGTTTATTTGGGTTTTGATGAGTCCGTAGCTCACTTGTCGATGGATGTCCAATACTTATGCCTCAAGTACCACCTTCCAGGAGCAAAGAACTGGTGGGATCACAAACCTGCAAAAGTATTGGAAAATGAACATGCAAAGATACTGTGGGACTTTTGAATCCAGACTGACAAAGTTCTGGAACACAACACACCAGACACAACAGTTGTGGGAGGAAAAAAAAGGTTTGGATCATTGATGTCGCCATCCCAGGTGACAGTCGCATTGACGAAAAACAACAGGAAAAACTCAGCCGCTATCAGAACCTCAAGACTGAACTTCAGAGACTCTGGCAGAAACCAGTGCAGGTGGTCCCGGTGGTGATGGACACACTGGGTGCCGTGCCAAAAGATCTCAGCTGGCATTTGGAAACCATAGACATTGACAAAATTACGATCTGCCAACTGCAAAAGGCCACCCTACTGGGATCTGCACGCATCATCCGTGTCAGTGGTGACGACGGTGGAGTGAAACCCTGGTTGCCGTGCAGAGTGGGTTCCAAAAATCATCATCCCGGTCTCACCTCCTTCTCCAGACTGTCTTCCCATGTGTAGAAACAGCACTGGTCAACAAACACTCCAGCAGGCGAAGGGGTCAGTTAAAAATCCAGCTGTTGTTAAGCTTTATTTACAGTATCTATTTACAGTTACATTTTTCGGCTTCAGAGCATAGCATTCAATAGTCCATCTCCAGAGAATGCTCACGCCGAACACACAGACGACACTCCCCTGCATTCCACAGACCAAGAAGGAAGTCCCAGTCAAACAAACTTGACCCCATTGGTCCTGTGATACGTCAATCATAGCAGGTTCCCATTAACTCCATAACTACTGAAATGCCTTGCCGAAACTAACACAGAAGGCATTTCTAACAGCCTAGATTGATTTTAACATTTCACAATACACAATACCCTGACAATGCGAAAATACATCACACAGTCCTAGACACTTGGGAAGTGTTTGACTTGTGATTTTGTGATACGAAATCCAGCATATCTATCTTGTTTGCTGTGTCATACAATAAAATAATAATAATAATAATAATAATAATAATAATAATAATAATAATAATAACAACAACAACAACAACAACAACAATAATAATTCAATTAGCAATAATCACACCTCGGATTAAACCCATTGGCTACAATACTGCCACTGTTGCTGTTTTGTTTTTGTTTGTTTTTGGGTTTTTTGGGGGGGGGAGGTTGGGTTTTTTTATTTTATTTTTAGCCTTTTAGATTTTATGTACCTGCTTCTATGAGACTGTACCCCACTTATATTGGTCTATGACTGTAATAAAGATTTTTGATTTGATTAAAAATAATAATAACTTTATTTTTGTATCCCACCTCCATCTCCCTGAAGGGACTCATGGCAGCTCAAATGGGGACAATGATAGTAAGTTTTCAGTCTTGTTCATTTGGGATGGAAATAATATGTTCACACTTCCTTCTCCTCATTGGGAAAGAGGGCCCTGATGCAATGAGACATGCAATGAGATATTTCTCACATTTGGGAACTTTTTGTTGAATTATGTAGAGGTTAACCATAGACATACACACACACAAACACGATTTTGTTTTATTTCCCCAGAATCTTGTAGGTATTTTTTTCATGCCTAAGTTTCCTTATGGAAGCAGCCGGATATTTTGACCAATATCGAATGCTACATTGTTGTAGAAGCAGAGTTGTATGGTATACTAAGTTCTGTATGCAGGTATACAATGGTGTCGTTCAACACAAGGGTTGTGTGGCACAACTGGTGTGCAACTCCACATACAGACATTTAAACCATGCAAGCCTGAGGCAGGATCTGAACCAAAATTCAAAGCAATGTTTTAGCACATACATCCTCTATAGTCTATAGTATTTTCACAAAAAGTCCCAAATGCCCAAAAGGAAAACAAACAAAAACAAATCCCACAGCAAACCAAATCCAGATCCATGAAAAAGTATATAGAAAGTCTTGTAATTTAACCCAGCAGGGACAAAACCCTGGAAAAATTTCAATCTTCCATGCAAGATAGAAATAACCAACCATTTTATCCCTATTGCTCTGTTCTATTGCCTAGAAAATCCCTGAGCTGTTGTATAGAAAATGCATTCACTGGTATTCATATCCGCTAGAAAGCAACTATCATGCCATCGGAAGCCATGATATATGCTGAGGATTTGAGAACAATTTCACCTCTGGATTTGCATGATGCTGTCCATTTTCCAGCTTGTGCCGCTGGCGAATGTGTTGCCAGTTGTAGGAACAAGGGATTGTCCTTGCTCGCACTGCCGATGGTCTCCTAACTCCCTGGAGGAAGAAAACATGAGCTAAGCTGAGAGGGATTAAGTGGGCTACAGACCAGACGACTGCATGTGCCCGAGCTTTGGCTGTGGCCAACATCTCTCCCGGCATGAATGCTGAATCCCACACATCTTCTGCCAGGCCCGGGGAAGCGGAAACACCCGCAAAGGCCATGAGCTGAAATTTAGTCATGGCGACAGGAAGATTCTCCACTCTTAGGAAGCCTGCACAAAATGGATGCTGCTCTTCTCCCATCAAGGCCATCCCAAATTGATTGACATCGCTTTGCTTTTCTATCCTGCATATGAAAGGAAGGCTTGTTCCTGCGTAGGATAATGCCGTGATCCAAGCAGGCACATCTCAAGGCGCAATTCCAATTGCTCAGGAAACAGAACATATCCACCAGCTTGGTTGAGGAAGATGAGGAGAATATTGTCTCTATGAGTCTGCCAACAATGTTCAAAGCTCACACTCTCTTCCAACGCAATGTTCTATGGAATTCAGAAAGGCAAATCTCTTTGCTTGAAAGCTCCCAAGGAGGAAGAAACTGCTAAAGTACCCCTTTTGCAGAGCGTTTTGTTTGCAGAGAGAGACAGGGTTTTAACTGAGATTATATTTAGAAAGCACCATGGGATAAAATCATAGAAATTGTCAGAAATATTGAAAATTAATAGTGTATTTTTAATTACAAAAAATGATGTACAGGCACTGAAAGAACTGAAATGATGCAATGACTAAGCAAAACCAGTAAGGTAATATAAGCAGTTGTGCCTGTGCGTTAGTTGCTCCTCCTGTGTGAAGACTTCCTTCTGTGTGAAGAATGCCTCGGTGTAAAGAGTGCTGTGTTTGACTGCTCCAAGGAGAGAGCTGCTTCAGTTTGAAGATTGCTGTGTGTTCTTTATCTACATGAGAGAGAGGCCCAGCATGAAGGCAAGAAGCTGAAGCAAAGATATAACAATCTATATATATAAAAGAGTGATGGCATCACGGTGATCAACAAAACAACAAAACTACAGGCCCCCCAACCTCAAAATTTAACAACACAACCCATCATTCATGGCTCTAGGTTGATACAACAAAAAGAAAAGAAAAAGAATGTCCTAATTAGAGGGAGAAGAATAATAGTTTTTATCCAATTGCTGCCAGTTAGAAGGCTAAGCTCCGCCCACTTGGTCTCTTAGCAACCTACTCAGCCCAGGGGACAGGCACAGTTAGACCTCACTTAGGCCTCTTCCACAGATGATCTAATTTGCACTGGATTATATGGCAGTGTAGACTCAAGGCCCTTCCACATCTATATAATCCATTTAGAATCTTATATTATCTGCTTTGAACTGGATTATCTTGACTCCACACTGCCATATAATCCACTTCAGTGTGCATACTAAACAGACAACCATACAACAGACATTCAATACCACCACTACCTCAACAATTTCTCACCAACACCACCAGACAACGTCACAGCAACGCGTGGCCGGGCACAGCTAGTGAAGTATAAAGAACTTTGTTTAAGTTATGGAAACCTTGTTTTTGTAAATACAGTAGAGTCTCACTTATCCAACATTCTGGATCATCCAATGCATTTTTGTAGTCAATGATTTCCAGACATCGTGATATTTTGGTGCTAAATTCATAAATACAGTAATTACTATATAGCATTACTGCGTATTGAACTACTTTTTCTGTCAAATTTGTTGTATAACATGATGTTTTGATGCTTAATTTGTAAAATCATAACCTAATTTGATGTTTAATAGGCTTTTTCTTAATCCCTCCTTATTATCCAACATATTCGCTTATCCAACGTTCTGCCAGCCCGTTTATGTTGGATAAGTGAGACTCTACTGAAGTACAACAATATTATTTTTCTACAAGAAACACCTCTGAAGGAAGATAACAATGGCCTGCGTGTTTTTATTTCGTCTTATACTGGCTACTGGTTCTGGGTCACGCTGCTGCTACTAAATAAGCTACTCTGCTGTATCCTTTTATGGTGAGGGTCTTTTGTTATTAAGCCCATTGACCAAACAAAAATGTATCAACAACTCTTCAGTATTTCACAGATGAAAACAGGGCTATGCATCCAAGAAACATCAAGATGGCCAAGATGGCAAACATTACTAATGAAGAAGAACAAATACTGTAACTTGTAGAAGCTTGCTTAGGACAACTTAGGGGCTATCTACACTGCCATGTAATACAATTAGAAATTGTATTGTAATGGTCAGTGCAGGTTCATATATTGCAGTTCAATTCAGTTAAACCGCATTATATGAGCTGACGCTGACCACATAATGCAGTTTCACACTGCATTATATGGGAATGTACATGGGGCCTTAGAAAGCAAAAACTCTGTCCACTTCTCTCCTCTTCCCAATACTGAGTTGAGTGTAAACTACTTTTGAACACCGAAGTTAGTTTGCAGTAACTGAAATTAGTAAGGATGAAAGAGAAAGTGGGAAGAGAAGAGAGGAACTAGTATATTTTGAAAGCAACTGAAAAAGTGGGTTAATCAAGATGGTATGTAATGTATATATCAGGGGTCCCCAAACTAAGGCCCGGGGGCCACATGCGGCCCATCGAAGCCATTTATCCGGCCCCCATGGCACAAAAGAAGGGGGTTGGGCTAAATGAACCAAGGGTTCTCTTCTTCTCTTCCAATTATTATTATTATTATTATTATTATTATTATTATTATTTTATTGTATGACACAGCAAACAAGATAAACATGCTGGATTTCGTATCACCAAATCACAAGTTGAACACTTCCCAAGTGTCTAGGACTGTGTGATGTATTTTCGGGTGATGCGCGCAGATCCCAGTAGGGTGGCTTTTTTTATTATTATTATTATTATTATTATTATTATTATTATTATTATTATTATTATTATTATTATTATCTTTGAGGCTGGGATGCCATCTGTCAGAGGTGCTTTGCTTGTGCTTTTGGTGCCCAAAGGCAGAAGAGGATTGGACTCAATGGCCCAAAGGGTCTCTTACAACCCTCTTTATTGTTGTTGTTGTTGTTGTTGTTGTTGTTGTTGTTGTTGTTGTTTTTGCTTGGTGGCCAACTATAGTCCGGCCCTCCAATGATCTGAAGGATCGTGAACTGGCCCCCTGTTTAAAAAGTTTGGGGACTCCTGGTATATATAGTCTGAAATGTGTCAGTCCTTACCAATTAAGCCTCCTCTACCATTATATATAGTGAAGCAGCTATTGGAAATTGATTTGATTCAAGTGCTGATGGTTACTTATGCATGTGAACATTGGAAGTAGTTGGAAATTTTTTTGCTGATGTTCAACATTGACACCTAGTTCAAGGATCCAGGAGAGGATCATGTGCTACCATTACACAAAGATGTGACTCATGCTTAGGAAAACATGGGTTGGCATTACCCATGGTGCAAACTATCCATGGTTGCCCATACGCTTGCATATCACAGCGTACATTCAGTTGCAGGTTAGCTATCTTGGGGAAGTTACAGGTCTGCCATTGAACACAAGAACTCCAGTATGGACCTTTCACAAATCAGATTGAGGAATTTCCCAACAAACAGATCTCTTGTCCGACATCAAATAACAATAACTGCAAAAATACCAAACAATTCCCAGTACTTTCATAACACATGAAACCATCTGCTTGAAATGTCAACCCTATAGTCGGTCTGACTCTGGGTTTAAGATGGTTTTGAGTGTGTTCCAAAGGAAATGAGGAGTTAGTCCACAAAATAACAGAAAAATAGTAACTGTCATCTCCCCTCCCTCCCTTTCAACAGGTATTAGTTTAAGTGGTTTTTCACTATTTTCCAAAGATTGTCATAGAAAATGGAACATTTCATATATGCAATCTTTAGCTAATCCCTCAACATGCAGCCTATGGACTTTGCAGGATTATCCCTTATTATAGTATTATTAAAAGTGATACAAAATTGCAGCTTGAGATTAAAAACTAGGGTCTTTCAAAATATGTACCTATCTTTCATTTCCTGTTTTACTGTGAAAATATATAACCATTAAAAAATTTGAAATGCTATAACATGTGGCCCATGTTAAATACGATTGAAGAATTTATATCACTTTGGGTATATTCATTCATGTAGTCCACTTATGCATGGCCAAGCAGCATCCATACTTTTGGCAAACACAGAATCTGTTTTTCATATGACTATTTGATGGAGAGATCTCAACAGTCAGTGGCCCCAATCCAGCTACAAATTTTCTAAATTTTGATAGGAACAGAACTTTTCCAGATTTGATCACAGGATAACCAAAACATTTTGGTGTCTTGGTTTTTAGGTCTGTTGAACATAGCATTAAATATATCACATCAGCTCTAGTTTCTCAAATATGGTTATCATGCTTTTCTATGAGAGAGTAGATGAACACTGACATATGACATATGTTCTGTATCTTCAAAACTAGAGATGATAGGAGAAAACTGGTGCCAATTATGGAATCAGCCAATCAAATATATCCAGAAATAGGTCTAACATTTAAGGCACCAAAAGATGTGTTAACCAGTGTTATTCACAGATGATCAATATGTTATCTCTAAAAATCTATAGGTCCTTCAGGGTAACTCTATGTTATTTGATTGTTGAGTCAGAAGCAAATTGAGAATACAGTTATAATATATAGACAAACCACAAACAAAGTTGAAAGCTTGGCATTAGACTAGATTTCCTTTGACCAGAAGCTGGCCACTTGGAGTGCCTCTGGTGTTGCTGTGAGAAGGTCCTCCATTGTGCACGTGGCAGGGCTCAGACTGCATTGTTATAGGTGGTCTGTGGTTTGCTCTCCCCCACACTTGCATGCTGTGGACTCCACTTTGTAGCCCCATTTCTCGTGGTGCCAGAGCACAGTCTGTTTAGCACCTTCCAAGTTGCCCAGTCTTCTGTGTGCCCAGGGGGAGTTTTTCATCTGGTCTCAGCCACTGATTGAGGTTTCGGGTTTTCGCTTGCCACTTTTGGACTCTCACTTGCTGCAAGTATCTCTGTAGATCTTATAAAGCTGTTTCTTGATGTTCAATTTGGCTATAGAGCAGGTATAGGCAAACTAAGGCCTAGGGGCTGAATGAGGCCCTCTGGGCACTTACCTCAGGCTCTCCTCATTTTCCCTGTCCTCTTGGCATAAGGACACAGCAGCCTGACACATCCTTATGCCAAAAAGACAGGGGAGGAAGACATGCAGTAGCTGAGAGCAATCTCAGCCACTGCATGGCTTGCCCTCCTCGCAGCATAAAGATAGTGTGAGCAGCCCTATCCTTATGCCAGGAAGACAGCCTGAGAAAGGCATGCGGCAGTTGAGAGCCATCCTAAGCTCTCAGCTGTTGCTTGTCTCATCCTCCCAGAATAATGCCAAGAGGACAGCCCAAGGATCAGGGGAGGAGGATTGGGGCATGTCACCGCATGTCCCGCCTTCCTCCCGGCATAAGGATGTGGTGAGCAGCCCCCGCTTGTGCCAGGAAGACAACTTGAGAATGACCCAGCCCCTGCTCTACCCAATCCTGGCCCTGCGCTCTCCTTGGTCCTCCTCCTCCTGGGCCTGCTCTGCTTAGTGTGTGCCCAGCTGTTCTCCCTCATGGCCGGACTCACAATGTGGCCCCAAAGCAAAAAAGTTTGCCCATGTTGGGAATCACCCTGGACTACTCAAGTCTAGATATAGTTAGATAGATGATAGAATTAGATTGAGGGAATCCTTTCCCTGTTTCCAAAGCATGTGTTTCACTCTATCCTGTGTACGTCACATCCCCTACTTTGAAGTTAGTAGAAATGTGAATCTCCAGGGACACTAACTTCTCATTGGTCAGAATGTCTTTTATGGCCCCAATAAACTGAACCATGAGGTTGAAACTATTTTTGGTTCTTCTCTCTTCTTCTTTTGTTCTTCTAGCAGCATCTTGCTGTCTCTCCTGGCAAGATGTAATTATTTAGATGTTTGTTATTTTTCCTTTCTTATTTTTCCTTAGAAATCAGTCTAGAGTAGACTAGACAACTCCCAAGCCTTTCTATCTACAATGGAGTTCTTTTTACCTGAATAAATACCTTTTGAACTTTTACTGAGACTCTGCACTCCATTGCCATCCTAAATACACAAAGGCTTCTCTTTGCTCACCCCGTTGCATTTGAAAGCTTTTGCTTTTGCTACTCTGTTGCATTTTGGTGGAATCTCCCCCAGAGAGGGTTAAATTGAGTCTAACCACTCAGAGATTACCACAACAGTCCATGCCTGCTATAGACTCACCCTGAAAAGTTAGAGTTTCTTAGAGAAAACACATTTCTACAGATCTCTAGATCTTCCAGCATGATAGCAAAGAATGATCTACATATTCAACATACCCAGCATGCAGAGATTTATTATATGCATTCATAAAATAAGATCTTGCCCATAAGATGGCAACCTCAATAATGATTGTGATAAATGTTGGCTTTGGACTTACTCTTTTTCTCCCACCCTTTCGATATATGACATATACATTCATTTCCTGCCCCTGCCCGTTTAAGTAAAATTGATGGCGGTTAACGGACTTGAATGGGAGTGTATTGAAAAGAAACTTTTTATTAGAAGTCAGATGCATCTTTATTTCAGCATCCATTTCCGCTGCTCAGCTCCCCTTGCCCCAGATGTGTTGTTACGTCTCCATTTTTTATTTTTTATTTTTTTTCTGCTCTGGCAATTGCCTTTCGCACAATCCATTCCTCTCGCACCGAGGCCGCTGCCGTGTTTGACTGATGAAGATGAGGAGGACGAGAGGTGTTTGGCTTTGTAATTTCATCCTTGAATTTTGTGATTACCAACAGGACAACTTTTTTAATTTGCTCTTTTGTCTCGATTCCCCCGGCTGACAATCTGCTCCATGTGCTAGGCTTTTTAATCAATCACCTAGATAATCAAATGTCAGGGGCTATCTGCTCCGTGTAATTACTTTTGCAATTAAAAATCAACCTCAAGTTGCCTCGTCTAATTAGAGCGATGGCCAGATTTTCATCGAGATTGATTTTTTAATAAATATTGACTTAAAATGCCATAATCTCATCATATTCTTTTTCATTTTCTTTGTACCAAAAATCAAACAAATGGAGGAATTAACAAGCGGGAGGACTTCAAAGGTTGGCTGCTAGTTCAGACATACAAAATCGTGCGTGCAGCAGCCAAGCTTATCTCTCTCCCTCCCTCCCTTCTAATAATAACACTCAAGAGATCCCACCTTTTATTAAGAGGGAAAAAGAAGAACAAAGTCCTCCCAGAACCCCATTGTTCACTTTCTATGGGGTTCCAAATTAAACTCCCAACTTTGGATAGTATACAGACCAGATTTATCCTGGATGGAAAACTATACGGTCGTGCTCTTTTTAAGTATCTTAACAAAGCACAAACCAAATATTGCATCAAATAAGGTTTCTATCTATTTTGTTTATTTATTTATTTTATAGCATACTTTTCTCATATCATAGGATTCAGTCTGACTAAAAGACTATTTATTCAAAGGTTAAAGCACAGTTACCTTATATACTCAAGTATAAATTGACCCAAATATAAGCCAAGGCACCTAATTTTACCACAAAAAAAAAATTGGGAAAACATTGACTCCAGCATAAGCCAAGGGTGGTAAATTTCAGAAATAAAAATAGATACCAATAAAATTACATTAATTGATGCATCAGTAGGTTAAATATTTGAATATTTACATAAAGCTCAAATTTAAGATAAGACTGTCCAACTCTGATCAAATCATTATTCTCATCTTCTTCAATGTAAATGTGCTTATGTATCCTTTTAATAATAATAGAGTAAAATAATACATGTAATAATAATAATAATAATAATAATAATAATAATAATAATAATAACGGCCCCCTGGTGGTGGCACAGTGTGTTAAAATGCTGAGCTGCTGAACTTCCAGACTGAAAGGTCGTAGGTTCAAATCCCGGGAGCGGAATGAGCACCCGCTGTTAGCCCCAGCTCCTGCCAACCTAGCAGTTCGAAAACATGAAAATGTGAGTAGATCAATAGGTACTGCTCTGGCGAGAAGGTAACGGCGCTCAATGCAGTCATGCCAGCCACATAACCTTGGAGGTGTCTACGGACAACTTTAGCTCTTCAGCTTAGAAATGGAGATGAGCACCAACCCCCAGAGTCGGTCACGACTGGACTTAACGTCAGGGGAAAACCTTTACCTTTACCTTAATAATAATAATAAATACAGGAAAATAATACATGTAATAATAAATAGAGTAAAATAATAACTGCAACAATAATAATAATAAGATCAGAGTGAAATAATAAATGTATTATTAATAATAATAAAAATAGAGTAAAATAAATGTAATAGTAGCAAAAATAATAGAGAAAAATAATAAGTGTAATAATACCAATAATAATAGAGAAAAATAATAAATGTACCATATATTCTCGAGTATGAGCTGACCCAAATATAAGCCAACCAGGACCCTTAGCCGAGTATAAGCCAAGGGGGGCTTTTTCAGTCTTAAAAAGGGGGCTGAAAAACTAGGCTTATACTCGAGATTATACAGTAATTTATTTACTATTTATTTACAACATTTATATCCCACCCTTCTCACCCCGAAGGGGACTCAAAGCGGCTTACAAGTTATATGTAAGTAAGTAAATGTAAAGGTTTCCTATGACGTTAAGTCTAGTCATGCCCGACTCTGGGGTTGGTCTTATCTCCATTTCCAAGTTGAAGAGCTGGCATTGTCCATAGACACCTCCAAGGTCATGGATGCAAGATCACTGCATGGAGCGCCATTACCTTCCCGCCGGAGAGATACCTATTGCTCTACTCACATTTGCATGTTTTCGAACTGCTAGGTTGGCAGAAGCTGGTCTACTGAGAACTGGATTGCTGTGAGTCACTCAGGCTGTATGGCCATGTTCCAGAAGCTTTCTCTCCTGACATTTCACTCACATCCTCAAAGGTTGTGAGGTTGTGAGGCTATTGGGGATGTTTTCAAGAGAATGAGTCCCACAAAACTCATGGGGATTTGCTCCTGAGTAAACTTAGCGATGTCCATCCCACTGGGAGAATTGTTTTAACATCCCATAATGCCACAAATAATTATCATTTGGATGTATTATATCGGGACTTGATGGATTAAGTCCTCTCAGAGCCTTTATGTGGCTTTTGTAATGTCAGCGGCTTTGATAGAGCTTTATGAGTGTGTTTTCTTTCCTTTCGTTCTTTATCTTTATATTTCGACAAGCAACTGTGTAAAACAACTTGGGATGGTGAGGAGAAAGAGCGCCGGAGAAAGCAAGCATGGAGTTGGCTAAATAAAGACAGAACGCTCCTCGCAGGTTTGCCAATCAGCTGTCTCTTTTATTCTGATTACTTGTAAGACAGTGCTGTAATGGACATTTTCCTTTGCACAAAATAATAAGAGTGGTACTTATCGCTTGTTGCCTACAGCGAGTGGGAAAAGGAAATTAGAAAAGTCCAATGAAGCTGAGTGGTAATTAATCATCATACATTGGGGCCCTGTCAAATCAGGAGGGTCTCTCCAACTGATAATGCTGCCCGGAACAATTTAGACTGGTCGAAAATTAGAATTCTTTCTCCTCTGGCAAAAGAACAACAACAAAAGATGGAGAGGGAGAGAAGAGATTTAGCCCTCAACGCAGCCAATTGATGCCTTAATGACAGTTTGACCCATTTTCAGGGGGAGGAGGTTTGTACCATTTATACCTCACTGCCCTGCAAAATAAACAAATGGAAATATCACCCACTGGTTCCTCAAGGCAAAGGAAAATAATAATAGAGTGATGGAGGAAATGCATGATTCCCGGTGAGACCCAACAAATGGGATCAATACTTAGGACTTTATCACACGAGGCAGCAAACCAGTGATAGTCACTATCACTTCATGCCATGGGTATCACATTGCTGGGAAATATTGGCATAGTAATTTCTGCACTGAGCATATTTAAAAAACCCCAAGATCCTTTCCAGTGTGATGATGCATTAATTCAGTGAATCTATATTTATACAGAAGTAAATCCCATTGTGATAAAAATATTGTAAGGTTGCAGCCTCCAAACTGTCGCTCTTCAAATTTGCATGGTGAGGTCAAGAAAAGGGAGAAGATGTTAAAAGATGTTGATCTTGTAGCAGAAGGCATTGTGTGGTCCATGAGCAGGAAAACAGGATTTACATAGTAGCTTCTAGAGGAAAGATAAGGAAATGAGCTGGAGATGGTTGGAAGCCATTGGGCTTGGAAAGCTTTGAAAGGGAATTAGACAAATTCTCCATGCCCATCAGCTTGTTATGGGCTATACAGAAACAACAATAAATAGATAGATTGGGTTACGGATTTACTTTATTTCCTCTACCTACCGACCCTGGTCTATATATTGGTTGGCCAATTTGTATTATTATTATTATTATTATTATTATTATTATTATTATTATTGACACAAAGACATTGTATGACACAGCAAACAAGATATGCTGGATTTCGTCTCACAAAATTACAAGTCGAACACTTCCCGAGTGTCTAGGACTGTGTGATGTATTTTCGGATGATGCGCGCAGATCCCAGTAGGGTGGCCTTTTGCAGTTAGCAGATCATAATTTTGTCAATGTCTGTTTCCAAATGCCGGCTGAGATCTTTTGGCACAGCACCCAATGTGCCAATCACCTCCGGGACCAGCTGCACTGGTTTCTGCCAGAGTCTTTGAAGTTCAATTTTGAGGTCTTGATAGCAGCTGAGTTTTTCCTGTTGCTTTTCGTCAATGCGACCTGGGATGGTGACATCCCACCCAGGGACGCCAACCCCCCCCCCCCGGTAGGTGCCACCTTGTCGTGGTGTGGGGGCTTAACTATTCCAATTATGCTGAGGGCTGTGCTGGTGGTAGTGTAACTATCAGCAGGTCCAACCAAACCAGAGATGTCTCAGCTGAGGAATGGAACCAAGAGCACCTAACCCATTAGCATTATGAAGAATCAAACCAAAACAAAGTCTATACTGGCTCGGTCGTTGCCAGAATAAAAAGGACCGTGGTGGATGCTGCTGATTCTGGACAACCATCGACAAGTGGGCTACGGAATCAAAATCCAAATGAACAGTCACAGAAGCGGCAGAAATATACAATGCCAGAAAACCGCATTATTATTATTATTATTATTATTATTATTATTATTATTATTATTATTTTAAAAAATATATAGGTAATAGGTTCCTTATAACCTCAATGTGTCAGATCCTCAGTCTCTGTCCAACTAACACAAGTAGGAAGTGAATGAGATGTGAGACTGGAGAGAGATGCAAGATTGGAGACACAATGTGAAATGGTGAGAGGCATGGATTCACCGCACAGTCTCTCATTTAGTTAGTATTCTTTCTCCGTGAATTCTGCATTTTTGCATTCAAGCATCCACATTGTACAGTATATAATGGGACCTGAGCCTCCATGGATTTGGGTATCCATTTGGGATCCTGGAACTAAACTCCAAAGGATACCAAGGGTCCTCTGTATATGCAAATACAGGTATTCCAAAGACAATACAATACTATAAAAATCCAAAGCAAATCTGATCTCAAGAATTTTTGGACAAGGGTTAATCAACCCGGACATTGATTTGGTCGAGATGAGTCTTGGGATACCTTTAATTCTATGACTGTCATCATTCAAACCAACAAATATTGGGGTGATATCACTTCTCTGACATATTATTTCCTTGTTGTCTTGCCTGCATGGGTATTAGTAATTTTTTTTAAGAATCAAGAGATAGCAATTGAGATATAATGTCCCAATTAAGCATTAGTGCTTTATATTCTACCAAATAGTTTACATTAAATAGAACAAGAAAGCCTGTATACATATTCCATAGCACCAATTTGTAATGAAATGGGGGGATAAGGAAAATACTCTTACTATTTAAATATATTTATGAAATCCAGCACACAACAAAGTCAATAAATAACATGGTTGACTGACTGACAAGAATAATCAATTCTAAGAGGGAAAATGCATTACACAATTACAACTGGGCATATTGCCATAAAAGCAAAAAATGATCAAATTAAACAAAAATAAAACAGAAGAGAAGCAAACACATCAACTTTTGTTCAAGCAAGTCCCAGTTACTATACCTGTAAATTACATGCGTACTGAACATCACGGAGGAGAATGTGAACAATGGTTTATCTGACTGTTATAAAATGACATTATTTTGTGTGTTTACTTGTGAGTAATGCCACTATAGGTCTGCCTTTTTTTCTCCAGCTAGGAAGAGAAAAGCCTCCAGAACATGGGCTGCAGAAATAGTTTTGATTGATTGTTTTTAGGAGTGGATAGACTCTATAAATCTCATCCTGTTAAAAGGATGTTGAAGTGGCCAGGAGAATACTGTTTATTGCTGTTATTGTTGCTGCTGTTGTGTACCTTCAAGTCATTTCCAACCCATAGTAACCCTATGGTAAGTCTATCACAGGGCAAGGTTTTCTCATAGAGGGTTTGCCATTGCTTTCCTCTGAGGATCGAAAGTGGATCTTGAACAAGGCCACCCAATGGATTCCCATGGCCGAGTAAGAATTCGAACCTTGGTCTCCGGGATCCTTACCCAAGAGCTAGACAAATTAATCAAATTCTTTCCAAAATCCTGAGATTTGCCCCACTCCCAGGTTTCGGACAGCTGCATAAATGCTGTAATAGTTTAGGATCAAAGCTAAAACTTGGAATGGATTTGCCAACCTTCTGAATGGATTTGTCCACCTCCTGGCTTACTACTACTACTACTACTACTACTATTCCTGGCTTTTGCTTCTGGAAACGAGACCCAGTAACCACCATAAGCTCTAGTTGAGGCCATGGGCTGACATCTACTTTCAGTCCAGGAAAGCAAAACCTGGAATGGATTCCCCGGCCCACTGGAATGGGATTCATCCATCTATTGGCACAAATAATGGTCTATGTTACCTACGACATTATTGACCCCAATTGGAAGCTGCTGTGATTTTACTGATTGTTATTGTAATGTAAATTTTATTTTTTGTGTAATAATGTGTTTTTATATTGTTGTGTATTGTATCCTCTGTATCAAGGATTTTATACTGTATGGTTTTAAATGTATTTATTGTATTTTGTTAAATTATTCAATTGCTTTAATTGCTTACGTTTTATCTTCTTGTATTGTATATTGGCATTGAATTTTTGCCAGATTGTGAGCTGCCCTGAGTCCCTTCGGGTGAGAAGGGCGGGATAGAAATGAGGGAAATAAAATAAAATAAATAAATAATCAGGTATCTAAACGGGATCCCCTTTTCTGCTCCATAGAAAGAACAGAGTAAAATGATGTGGGCATTCAATACAGGATCATAGTTTCATGGAGCAACGAGCAGAAATAGATTGAAGAGCAGAAATACTACCATCCTATTTGTTATGACCACACTTGAGAGTAGGGTAGGCAGAAGTAGGAGGCCGCCATTGACTGGCAGTCTTGGAGAATTACGATCCAATGACAAATACCATCTGGTTGGAAGATAGCATCAATGTAATCTACTCTAACTTCCTGTTCAGTGTAGGAATCTCAAAAGCACTAGATCCCTTCATCCTCTGCTTAGATATCTCCAGGGAATGAAAAGTCACTATCTTCCAAGGCAAATCATTCCATTCTTGAGTGATTTTACTGTTGGGATGTTTCTCTTAACCAAATAAATTTTGCTGTAATTTCTACCCAATGGTTCTAGTTCTTCCCACATGAGCAAGAAGGAACCCATGTGCCCCATAGACTAGTATGTGTTAAGATATTTAAAACAATATGTCAAACCATCAAACTCAATTTTGTTAACTCTGACTTGTATCAATAATAATAATAATAACTCATGACCATTCATTATTCACTGCACCCTTGCAGTGATGTTGACCGGCTATATCTGCCTAGAAGATCAGAGGGCAGAGGACTCTTACAAGTCAAACAAGCAGTCAAAGAAGAAGAACATGCCCTGGCAGAATATGTAAAGCAAAGTGAAGAACCTGCTTTGATTGAAGTCAAAAATCAGAAACTCCTCAAAGCACAGCAGACAAAAAACCAGTAGAAGAAAACCGCACTACAAACTAGAGCTGACAGCTGGCACAACAAATCATTGCATGGAAAGTTCCTTGACAAAATTGAAGGAAAAGCTGATAAGGAGAAGACCTGGCTCTGGCTCACGAATGGGACCCTGAAGCAGGAGACAGAAGGCCTGATCCTTGCAGCCCAGGAGCAAGCCATCAGGACAAATGCAATTCAGGCCAAGATCGAAAAATCAGCTGATGACCCAAAATGCAGACTGTGCAAGGAAACCGACGAAACCATTGATCATATCCTCAGCTGCTGTAAGAAAATCACACAGACAGACTACAAACAGAGGCACAACTATGTGGCCCAAATGATTCATTGGAACTTATGCCTCAAGTACCACGTCCCAGCAGCAAAGAACTGGTGGGATCACAAACCTGCAAAAGTATTGGAAAATGAGCACGCAAAGATACTGTGGGACTTCCGAATTCAGACTGACAAAGTTCTGGAACACAACACACCAGACATCACAGTTGTAGAAAAGAAAATGGTTTGGATCATTGATGTCGCCATCCCAGGTGACAGTTGCATTGACGAAAAACAACAGGAAAAACTCAACCGCTATCAGGACCTCAAGATTGAACTTCAAAGACTCTGGTTGAAACCAGTGCAGGTGGTCCCGGTGGTGATCGGCACATTGGGTGCAGTGCCAAAAGATCTCAGCCGGCATTTGGAAACAATAGACATTGACAAAATTATGATCTGCCAACTGCAAAAGGCCACTCAACTGGGATCTGCACGCATCATCTGAAAATACATCACACAGTCCTAGACACTTGGGAAGTGTTCTACTTGTGATTTTGTGATACGAAATCCAGCATATCTATCTTGTTTGCTGTGTCATACAATAAAATTATTATTATTATTATTATTATTATTATTATTATTATTATTATTATTATTATTATTTATATGCTGCCTCATCTCCTAGTATCAACTCACTAGGATATCTGGATGAGATATTCATACTGTTCATACCATGTTGGACTTCTAACCAAGCACTAACCAGTCCCTGTCCTGGTTAGCTTCAGAAAACAGGTGAAATCGAGTGTGTTTACTTAGTGTGGAGTTTGGTCATTAATATGTGGGATTACAGCCCTATTGACGTATGCATTGAAAGAGTCATCCCTAATAGTTTGAAAGGACAACGCTGGACATCAGTGTCCACCATACTGATATAATGGTTACTGGCATGATGAACTATTGCCATTGGATGAGGATCATGGACCAACACATTGAGAATGCACCAGTTAAAGACCTCTGCATTAAAACAACTTGAATAAAATCTTTTCACTTGCTAATCATGAATTTGATATTAATCTAGAAAGTTAAATGTATAATGGATTCTCCATTCCTGCATGGCGGTCCCTCTCTAATATCTATTTTTCCCCTTCTCTATATAAATACCAGAATATTTATTGTATTTTATATGCCTTTGTTTTTATATGTTTATATGTTTTAAATGCATTTTGCTGTTATATTTTATGGCTTGTTCCCAACGTGAGCCGCTCTGAGTCCTTTCGGGTAGATGGGACGGGATATAAGAATAAAGTTATTATTATATATTATACTAGCTGTGCCCGGCCACGCGTTGCTGTGGCAAAGTCTGGTGGTATGGGAAATAAAGTATTGAGGAATTGGTGGTAGTTAAGGTAAAGGGTAAAGGTTTTCTCCTGACATTAAGTCCATTATAAATGGGTAATAGAGCTGTGTGGAAGGGCCATGAGTCTACACTGCCATATAATCCAGTTAAAATCTGATAATCTGTATTTTATGGGCAGTGTGGAAGAGGCCTAAGTGAGGCCTAACTCTGCCTGTCCCCTGGGCTGAGTGGGTTGCTAGGAGACCCAGTGGGCGGAGCTTAGCCTTCTAACTGGCAGCATTTGGATAAAAACAATTATTCCTCTCTTTCTAATTAGGACTTTATTTTTCTTTTCTTTTTGTTGTATGAACGTAGAGGCATGGATGAGGGGTTGTGCTGCCAAGTTTAGTGTTTCTGGGATGTGTAGTTTTGTTGTTTTGTCCTAGGCCGAAATTTCATTACCCTTTTATATATATAGATAGCAGCCAAATAGCACAGTTAGAACCTAGTTGCTGTAAGGATACCATTTGAAGTAGGTTTAATACACATAAAGAAAATAAATATTTATATTAATATAGAATAGACATTTCAGCCTTTCTGGAATAAGATATATATTTGTGGGAGAGAGGAACAGTAAAACAAAAAGAATCCATGTGATCCTTCATAGCTTATTTGTCAATTGGGTGTGGGAATTGGGATCAATGGGAGGATTTCTTTCTTTCCCCCTGTTTTTTGGTCTCTTAAAAGAGCCCTTACGCTAGAGGGCCAGGCAAAGCAAACAAGCCATGTACACACCAGAGCAAAGATGAAAGGAAAAGAGCTGCCCCTTTCGTGGTTAGAAATTCTTATCTGGTGACCAAACCTTTGTTAGTTTCTGAAAGCAGAAGTGGTCTGCCTTGGCGGAAAGGTTCAAAGCCATTTTGAAAAAAAAAAATCAGATACTGCAATCAAAAGTCTGTCTATCTGTTGAAATATTTAGAAGAACAAGATATCGCTTTGACCTTCTTACACCTGTGACCCTTCTGAAAGATGTGAAAGTGCACTTTATGCCTGTTTATGTTCTTTATCTTTAATGGGCTTCTGCATTCTATATACGCACACACACATTAATAGAAAAGATTAAAGTTTGCAAAGTCCTTTGAGAGCAAGGAGGGGGCTATTATTTTTCATTATTTTAATACATAAGAATTCATGTGTTGTCTCCCAATGAGGATACTCATACCTAGAGTGAAAGGAAATGATGTTTTGGCTGAAGGAATTAGTGCTTCATGATCAGGTTAGAGAAAAAAATAATCATAGAAAAGATCGTAAAGATGTACATCCAACGTTCGTGAATATGAACCATTCTCAAGAGTAGATATGTAATTCACTATTTTAATCATAATAGAAAGCAATTTTAACAGTTTTTTTGTGTCTCCAAAAAAATTCAAAGAACTTCAGTTTACATAGAATATTCGCATTTCAGGACTTTTTCTGTGCAAAATTCACACAAGTATTTTTTCATGTGTATAATAGTCTCTCCTGAATCTATTTTTTCTTAGTTCCCAAATTTCTAACATTTTCAATAATAATAATGACCCAAAATGCAGACTGTGCAAAGAAGCTGACGAAACCATTGATCATATCCTCAGCTGCTGTAAGAAAATCACACAGACAGACTACAAACAGAGGCACAACTATGTGGCCCAAATGATTCATTGGAACTTATACCTCAAGTACCACCTTCCAGCAGCAAAGAACTGGTGGGATCACAAACCTGCAAAAGTATTGGAAAATGAGCATGCAAAGATACTGTGGGTCTTCTGAATCCAGACTGACAAAGTTCTGGAACACAACACACCAGACATCACAGTTGTGGAAAAGAAAAAGGTTTGGATCATTGATGTTGCCATCTCAGGTGACAGTCGCATTGATGAAAAACAACAGGAAAAACTCAGCCGCTATCAGGACCTCAAGATTGAACTTCAAAGACTCTGGCAGAAACCAGTACAGTTGGTCCCGGTGGTGATCGGCACACTGGGTGCCATGCCAAAAGATCTCAGCTGGCATTTGGAAACAATAGACATTGACAAAATTACGATCTGCCAACTGCAAAAGGCCACCCTGCTGGGATCTGCGCGCATCATCCGAAAATACATCACACAGTCCTAGACACTTGGGAAGTGTTCGACTTGTGATTTTGTAATACGAAATCCAGCATGTCTATCTTGTTTGCTGTGTCATACAATAATAATAATAATAATAATAATAATTATAATAATTATAATTATTATTATTATTATTTATTCTTGTACCCCATCTCCCCGAAGGGACTTGGGGCGGCTCATATGGAGACAAGCCAAAGAAGTATCATAGATTAAAAACACAATCCATGCATTAAAACAATACAACAATATAAATATAAAACAACATAAACACATCAATTACTTTAAAACCTGGGCATAATAAGTTAGAATCTCACTTAAGTGTGTGGAAACATGGTTTAGCCATCCAAAGAAAAGGGGCAACTCAAGTTGCCAGTGGCAAATAGAGGAGTTCTGGATGAGAAAAGTTTTTATTGTTTCATTTTTTTCACTCTCTAGTTTCACAAGGTCTTTAGGCTTCTCTGCCCAAGAGGACTGGTTCTTCACCAAACTACAACTCCCAATTTACCATAACATTGAGCCATGGTAGATAAAATGGGCTCAAACCATTAATTTTATAGTGTTGAGGTAGCCATAATCTATACTGAATTAGAAAGAGCATAAGATTGACTCAGAATAAACACTTTCCTGTGTGTTCCCCTTGCTAAACCAAAAATATTTAAGAATGGGAATTGCTGGAACCTATTAATTTGTGTACATCAGTTCCCAAGATTTTCCAGTATATGTGATCATGCTTTCTATCCTCTCAAGGAAATATAAGAAATAGAAAAGAAAGAGGAGAAGGATTGGAAAGCAGCAGACAAAGTCAGTAGTTCAGCACAGAGATGGGAAAGAAGGTGGGAAGTGACAGATTTATAGCATTCATGAAAAGGAGCCTATGAGACACAAATGTGGCAAATTAAGACAGGTATGTTGGACTTTCTGTTCTTTCTTTCAGTTCTCCCCCACTCCGCCCCTTTCAAGTGGGGTTTAATAGAATTTTTGGGCTGAGAGGATTCTTTTGTTATACCAGGTAATATTTTTGAAAAACAGCATTACCAAAGGTTAAACAGAGAACAGATGTAAGTTGTAAAATACAAGCTGATCAAAGCTCGGATTTTGAGACAGAGACGTGAGCAAATGATGATAAATCAATCCCAGTAGAATTGTAAGAAGCAGGCAAATGTAACTATGGAAGAGTGAAAGTCAGAGGTTGGCTCTTGGGAAGGGGGCAGAGGTGGAAGAGTAAAAAACAAATGTTAGAGTTAATTTTTGATGTCCTAGGTGGGGTATCAAAGAAATGAAATGCACAGAAAATGACTGAGCATGTCTGACAGTCCTGAACTAGGTGAACTTTAGAGTAGTCGTTGTGTATTGTGAGCCTAACGTAACATAGGATCATATATGTAGTTGGAAGTTGACTACAGTCCTGCTTGTAGGTTCTCCAACCTGATTCTCTTGACATTTTCTGGTGGATGTTGACTGTAGAGTTGCTCTGAAGAACCTAGAGGTTTTTAGAGAGATGGTCTCTCAAGTAACAAAAATTAGCATTTTTTTAAAATTTGAGATGTTCCACAGTTGTGGGTCTCTACAACTGTAACCTCTATTGTGGTGAGCATAAGGTAAAGGTAAAGGTTTTCCCTGACATTAAATCCACTTGTGTCTGACTCTGGGGGTTGGTGCTCATCTCCATTTCTAAGCCGAAGAGCCTGCGTTGTCCGTAGACACCTCCAAGGTCATGTGGCCGGCATGACTGCATGGAGAGCTGTTACCTTCCCTCCAGAGTGGTACCTATTGATCTACTCACATTTGCATGTTTTCGAACTGCTAGGTTGGCAGAAGCTGGAGCTAACAGCGGGTGCTCACTCTCCTCCCCGGATTCGAACCTGTGACCTTTCGGTCTGCAAGTTCAGCAGCTCAGCGCTTTAACATGCTGCATCACCGGGGGCTCCCGTGCTGAGTATACTCAGGTTATTTATACATTGTATCACAAACAATTAAGGTGATGGGATTGTTTTAGAATCCTTGGCACAATTTTTGTGTAAAAGTGTGGTTCTCGCACCTCAAAAAGAATTTTCCAGTTTCAGCAACTTTGAGAAGTCTTTTAAAGTTCAGACAAAACCCCAAAGCAGATTCACCACCCCATTGTCATGGAATCCAGCATCCCACTTTGCATCAGTGAGACACAGATCTGAGATTTTATTTTCTCCCATAAGATTAGAGCATTGTCTTTGGTCAAAGAGGTAAAAGGTAAAGGTTTTCCCCTGACATTAAGTCCAGTCATGACCGACTTTGGGGGCTGGTGCTCATCTCCATTTCTAAGCCAAAGAGCTGGCATTATCTGTAGACACCTCCAAGGTCATGTGGCCGGCATGACTGCATGGAGCACCATTACCTTCCCACCTGAGTGGTACCTATTGCTCTACTCACATTTGCATGTTTTCGAACTGCTAGGTTGGCAGGAGCTGGGGCTAACAGCGGGCGCTCATTCCGCTCCCGGGATTTGAACCAGGCACCTTTTAGATCTGCAAGTTCAGGAGCTCAGCGCTTTAACACACTGTGCCACCAGGTGCCCCGGTCAAAGAGGTAGTGATGCTCTATTGGAGTCCAAAGACCTACGGTATCAATGTTCTTCGAGAACATCACGGCTATTATGGAATGCAAAACCTTGAGAATGGCTTCCCATCAACCATCATTGTCAGAGATGAGACTGGGGAAATTATAGGTCCTCAAATCTCCTGTTCTTTCTGAGAAAAATCTCAGAAGTTCTTGAAATAAGTTTTGCTTATGTTTTTTGTTGGTGTCATCATGGATGGCAAAGCGTTTGCTTCAATGTAGCCCTTCTTTGGATCCAAGCGTGATCTTGTAATCTTCCATCTTTTCAAAGCCATTATAAGAAGAAAAGAGAAAGAAAGTAAGACCGCTGAAAAAGTCTAGTATTTATTGGGACCTAAGTGAAGCCAAAAACATTTTTTAAAGACCTGGGAGGAGAGAGGGGGGCAAAGGGAGGTAATTGTTAAGACTGTCAGCAGGGGACTTTTGCGATAATTTGATCTGAACTCTGCTAACAAATCACTCTGCCATTTCTTTTGCTTTAGTATCTGTTTATGCTTCTACAAATTGAAACCCCACTGGCTATCGGTTGCAGAACACCGCTCGGCACAATAACACATCAGCCCGTCAATTAGTTCAAGGTGGGGAAGGATTAGTTGACCATCCCAAACCTACGGGCCGACTCGATATTTTGTCTTTCCCCGCTGGGGTAAAAGGGTGCAGACATATGTAAGTAATAAACTAACAGGCTTCCATCCACTTTAGGTTGAGTGGAAGGAATGCAGAACCAAACTATAAAATAATAATAGACAAAAAGGAACAAGGGGGGGGGGGGACGGGGTCGGCAGTGAGAATAGGGGAAACGCCATACCTCCATCTGCTAAATGAGGGGCTCTGGGGTGCCCCGTTAAGTTTTAAAAGATGTAACGACGGCTTTGTGTTTTCTTTTGTGACCCCCTTTTTTTAGGTGAACCCCCAACCCCTCTTTAAGGGGGGTGTATAACTGTTATGGTTTTGGCGTGCCAACATTGAGAGCTGACATGAGATCAAAGCACTGATAAATGAGAGGAAAGGGGATGGTTGACCTCCTGGATTATATTCTACAAGAATTTGGGGCTTTTTAAAGCAATAAGAAAAGCCATAAATAACTGGACCTCAAATCAATTGTGGCACTTTTTTTTTCCACCGGTGAAACATGAACAATCACTAGATAACATTTGTATAGGGATATGTACATATGGCGGCACTTATACATTTAAGATGAAATAAATACTCTTCCCCCAGGAAAGGCCTTTGAACTGTTCACTTGATGTGTGTGTGTGTATCCCCAGCGGTTCCTTTTAAATCTATGAATAAGTGTGATTTACAGTCTAAGGTCTGCAGGCATAAGTATTCCTAAAAGAATCCAAATTTTCAAGGAAAGGGATGCCTGAGGAGTTTGCAACACCCCCCTAATATCAGGAAATTTAATAAGTAATGTTGACCTTTTACATACCCTGTCTGCTCGTTACCTCCGAGTGGAGATATTTAGTGCCAATCTCGAAACAGAAGTGTATTTTTACATGAATGTACAGGACCAGTTGGGGGTGAAACAGACAGAATGATTCTGAGGCTCGAATGTGCAAGGCAACTGCTCTATTAGGAATTATAGTTAGGGATACTACTTTGTGATCCAAATGATAAAACAAAGACTTCAACAATTTTTTGGTATATCTACTGTGGGCTCTTCCAGACAGAGCCCAAAATGCGGACCCTATCGGACTTTTACCCTAGGCATCCAAACAATGCCTCCAGTAAAAGAGAATGAATTTGGGACAAAGCAAGTAAATCCTGTTTTGTTCCGGGTTAATTAAATACCCCATGCCATCTCGGAAGTTACCAGGATGGCACCGGGACACCCAACTGGGAAGGCCAGTTCTTTTGGGTGCACATGGGGACTTGAACCCATGATGAAGTGAGATTTGTGGGTTTAAGCCCTGTCTAGAAGCGCCCTGCGTGTGTGTTTCTGCCTTCCTTGCCTGTCAGTGACTCCATTAATTTCATAGGGTTTTCTTTGACAAGGAATATTTATTTATTTATTTATTTATTTATTAGACTTATATACCGCTACTCCCAGTTTGGCTCGGAGCGGTTTAAAGAAATAGATTAAAACAATACACTTAGCTTTAAAATAACAATAAAAACAACAATAAAAACAACAATAAAAACAGACATAGCCCCGAGTTTTTCACCCATCGAAAGCTTGTCGGAAGAGCAAGGTTTTGCAGGATTTCCGAAAGGCAAGTAGGTCTCGGATAGTTAGAGTGATTATGCCAATAGCTTCTTCTGAAATATAAGCTACAGGACCTGCTATTTTTTTGTGTCAGGGGCAACTTGAGAAACTGCAAACTGCTTCTGATGTGAGAGAATTGGCTTTCTGCAAGGATGTTGCCCAGAGGATGTTTGATGTTTTTACCATCCTTCTGGGAGGCTTCTCGCATGTCCCCGCATGGGAAGCTGGAGCTGACAGAGGGACCTCATCCTGCTTTCCGGATTCAAATAACAAACCTTTTCTGATCAGCAGTCCTGCCAGCACAAGGGTTTAACCCATTGCACCATCGAGAGCTCTGCAGGACCTGGTATTCATTGTGGTCACCCATCCAAATCCCAACCAGGGCTGATCTACTTGAACCCCAAAACAATCCAGGATCTGTAGTTGGGATATTTAGATTCTTTAGATCTACTTTAGCTGACTAAAATACTCCACTGCACATATTTAAGGTGAAAAAAGACACGAGGAATAGTCTTTAGTCGTAGCCATGTGTTTTGTATGCAGAAAGCTTGGTTATTTCAGATTCTTTGGAGATCTTTAAGCAGAAGTTGTATGGACAATTTTCTGGAGTGTTTCCTTCACTGTGAAGGGGTTGGACTAGATGAAGTCCATTCCAACTTTGACATTTTATAGCTTGATAAATGGTAAAGCTTCAGAAGGAACATCACTGGAGTGTTGGTATTCAGATTTGAGACCTAAAACTCAAGACAGATCTCCAGACTGCTAGTATTTCTACATTACAGCAATTGAGCAAACATTTCTCCTTCTCCTTCTCCTTCTCCATCTCCATCTCCATCTCCATCTCCATCTCCATCTCCATCTCCATCTCCATCTCCATCTCCATCTCCATCTCCTTCTCCATCTCCATCTCCATCTCCTTCTCCATCTCCATCTCCATCTCCTTCTCCATCTCCTTCTCCTTCTCCTTCTCCTTCTCCTTCTCCTTCTCCTTCTCCTCCTTCTCTTTCTCTTTCTCTTTCTCTTTCTCTTTCTCTTTCTCTCTTTCTCTTTTTCCTTCTCCTTCTCCTTCTCTTTCTCTTTATCTTTTCTCTTTTCTCTTTCTCCTCCTTCTCCTTCTCCATCTCCATCTCCATCTCCATCTCCTTCTCCTTCTCCTTCTCAATATCCATCTCCATTTCCATTTCCATCTCCTTCTCCTTCTCTTTCTCCTCCTTCTCCTTCTCCTTCTCCTTCTCCTTCTCTTTCTCTTTCTCTTTCTCTTTTTCCTTCTCCTTCTCCTTCTCTTTCTCTTTCTCTTTCTCCTCCTTCTCTATCTCCATCTCCTTCTCATTCTCCATCCATCTCCATCTCCATCTCCATCTCCTTCTCCTTCTCCTTCTCCATATCCATCTCCATTTCCATCTCCTTCTCCTTCTTCTCCTTCTCCTTCTCCTTCTCTTTCTCTTTCTCTTTCTCTTTCTCTTTCTCTTTCTCTTTCTCTTTCTCTTTCTCTTTCTCTTTCTCTTTTTCCTTCTCCTTCTCCTTCTCCTTCTCTTTCTCTTTCTCCTCCTTCTCCATCTCCATCTCCATCTCCTTCTCATTCTCCATCCATCTCCATCTCCATCTCCATCTCCATCTCCTTCTCCTTCTCCATCTCCATCTCCATCTCCATCTCCATCTCCATCTCCTTCTCCGTCTCCTTCTCCTCCTTCTCTTTCTCTTTCTCTTTTTCCTTCTCCTTCTCTTTCTCTTTCTCTTTCTCTTTCTCTTTCTCCTCCTTCTCCATCTCCGTCTCCATCTCCATCTCCTTCCCCTTCCCCTTCCCCTTCCCCTCCCCCTCCTCCCCTCCTCCTCCTCCTCCTCCTCCTCCTCCTCCTTGTCTTCGTCTTCTTCATCTTCTTCTATATTTTATTTGTTACCAGATGAGTTTCATGCTTGAGCATGGATCCACCACTCTACATCTCATGAGTCAGAATCTGACTGTTTTGTTTCATATATCTTCTTCACTGTTTATGGCCACTTTGGGTCCTCCTATTAGGAGAAATTAAATAAAGAAGTGTAATTGGAATTAATGTTTTGGGTACCTGTGTGCTGCCATTTCCTACAATTTGGGGCTGGCATAACAAAAGGCGAACTTACTAAACAAACAATGGGGGGTAGGCATTTCCCTTCCCCTCCCCTTGTGCCATCACTCCTAATTTGAACACCTAAAACCCACAAAGGAGAAGCAGAATGTTTGCTTCAGTTGCCTGCAGGAGAAACGGGCTTTGTTGCCGGCCCATTAGAATAAGCAGAAAATTAACTCTGACAGCACGTTGCCTGGTAAACAAACAGGCCTTGATTGATGAAGACAAACTGCAGAAGCCCCCGACAAAATCTTATTCCTCTGTTGAAGAAAAGATGCAAGGCGGAGGGGAGAGAGAGAGAGCCTCTTCTGAATCTTTTTGCACCGCTCAGCCGCCGTCTCCTCCTCCTTGAGAAAGCAGCCAAGCAATTTAATAAATGTCTTTAAACATAATCTTAAATGATGCGCCCGAACAGAAATCCATTTATCATACAACAGAATTTCTGTGTAGGGAATACGGTGCAGATTTTAATTGATGTGCAAACATACAGATTTTGTTTAATATCCTCATAATCCTGCCCATTTTGTTAATACGATTATGGATGTTGTGTGGTGTATGTGTGTGTTTTAAAGCAAAGCAATACACTATGTGATGTACACTAAATATGCCAATGTATTTAATACTAGCTGCTGTGGCTGTGGCAAAGTGGTGGTGGTATTGGTTAAAAATTGTTGTGTAATTTTTATTTGACGTTATTTGTGTGTTTTTTTAATTAATTTTATTGTAAATTATCTTTTTATTTATTATATTTTATTATTATCTTGTATTATTTTTAGTTATTTTCTGTTATTATAGTATTTTATTGTATTAATTTATTAGTGTTTTTAATTATTTTTAGTTTTTTTATTATTTTTTATTGGGTTGCTAGGAGACCAAGTTGGAGAAGCTTAGCCTTCTAACTGGCAGCAATTGGATAAAAGCAATTATTCCTCTCCCTCTAATTAGGACTTTATTTTTCTTTTCTTTTTGTTGTATCAACCTAGAGCCGTGGATGATGGGTTGTTTTGTCAAATTTCGAGGTTGGGGGGCCTGTAGTTTTGTTGTTTTGTCCGCTGCCCTGATGCCATCACTCTTTTATATATATAGATAGAGGTGGGAGACCCATAGCCTTACAGATGTAGTAGGACTATAAATCCCATCATTCTTCACCATTGGACACACAAATCAGGCTGAATGGAAGTGTGCCATTTGATTCCCACTACCAGATTCATACCTAGTTCCTATTATAGGAAATCCAACTACAGTAGAGTCTCACTTATCCAACCTTCACTTATTCAACATTCTGTATTATCCAACACAGTCTACCTTTGAGTAGTCAATGTTTTTGTAGTCAATGTTTTCAATACATTCTAATGTTTTGGGGCTAAATTCATAAATACAGTTTTAATTACAGTAGAGTCTCACTTATCCAACATAAAAGGGCTGGCAGAACGTTGGATAAGCAAATATGTTGGATAATAAGGAGCGATCAAGGAAAAGTCTATTAAACATCAAATTAGGTTATGATTTTACAAATTAAGTACCAAAACATCATGTTATACAACAAATTTGACAGAAAAAGTAGTTCAATACTCAGTAATGCTATGTAGTAATTACTGTATTTACGAATTTAGCACCAAAATATCACGATGTATTGAAAACATTGACTACAAAAATGCATTGGATAATCCAGAACGTTGGGTAAGTGAATGTTCGATAAGTGAGACTCTACTGTACTACGTAATGTGACCATGTATTGAGCTGCTTTTTCTGTCAATTTGTTGTAAAACATGATGTTTTGGTGCTTAATTTATAAAATCATAACATAAGTTGATGTTTAATCAACTTATGTTGCTTTTCCTTAATCCCTCCTTATTATCCAACATTTTTGCTTATCCAACGTTCTGCTGGCTCGTTTATGTTGGATAAGTGAGACTCTACCGTATAGGAAAGGAAAGGAAGCGCTAACTGAACACTTTTTAGTCAATGGTAATAATATTCACATGTGAAATGGAACAACCAGCCCAGTTAAGTCTTCCTAAATAAACGTTCTGAAATTTCTAGAAACCTCTTGGAAACTTCTTTCAACACGTATCCAGGAATATCTTCCAAAGGGAGATCAAGGTGTTATGGAAGGAATTATACTTCCTGGCAGACAAATCCCAATACAGGTTGAGCATCAATTATCCAAAATTCTGCAATCCAAAATACTCCAGAATTCAAAATTGTCCACATGGGTGGCTGGGATAGTAACACCTTTGCTTTCTGATGGGTCCATGTATACAAAGCATTCTTTCATTGGAACACCCAGTGGTGCAATGAGTTAAAACCTTGTACTGTCAGGACTGCAGGTCAGAGGATTGAATCCAATGAGAATGGGTGAGCTCCCTCTGTTAGCTCCAGCTCCCCATGCAGAGACATGAGAGAAGCCTCCCAGAAAGGATAGTAAAACATCAAACATTTGGGTGTCCCTTGGGCAACGTTCTTGCAGATAGCCAATTCTCTCACACCAGAAGCAACTTGCCATTTTGTTGTGTGTTTTCCGGGCTCTATGGCCATGTTCCAGAAGTATTCTCTCCTGACGTTTTGCCCACATCTATGGCAGGCATCCTCAGAGGTTGTGAGGTATCTCTGAGGATACCTCTTATAAATGTGGGTGAAATGTCAGGAGATAATGTTTCTGGAACATGGCCATACAGTGCGGAAAACATACAACAATACTGTGATTCTGGTCCTGAAAGCCTTCGACTACGACTTGCAGTTCCTTAAGCCGCTTCTGACATGAAAAAAATGTAAAAAAATTATTCAAAATATTGCGTACAAAATTATCCTCAAGTTAGTTGTATAAGCACAAAACATAAAGGAATGTCATGTTGAGACTTGGATTCCATCTCCAAGAAATTGCATTATGAAATACAGGTATTACAAAACAAAGCAAATAAACCAAGAAATCCAAAACACTTCTAGTTCTAAGTGTTTTGGATAAGGGATATTCAACACGTACAGAAAGATGTGGCCTTTTAAAAAAGATATTAATTTTTTAATTCCCCCCCCCCCCCCCCCAGTTTGGGGTCATGCTGATCCGACTAGACTTCTTTCCTATATATTTGGAGGTCTGTCACTGTGGTTCTGCTCCTTTGCTTTGTTTTTAGAATCTGATTCTTTTCCTTCTATATTTGTTGTACTTGAAACCTACCTCAAGCAGGAGAAGAGATAAACCTTTCTTGTTATTTTTTTAATCGGACAGAAAATGGAAAAAGTAATGACAGCCCTTTTTTAATGAGCTAGTCAAATGTTTCTGATGAACTAGTCAAGTCTTTGGCTGCAGATCCTTGGCACTCATTGCATTTCACCTAGAGTGGAAGTGAATGAAGCAGTCACAGTCACTGAATTGCAGCTGTTTGCTCCAGTCTTAATTCCACTGAGATAATGCTAATTGTCAGCTCTCTTTTTGGATATCTCCCAACCTACCCATTGTGCTTTCTTCTTTTCCAAGCAGCGTGGGCTTCCACCTACTGTTCCTCATTGTCATACATTTCCTGTTCTTACTATCCACACCTGAATTTCCAGTCACGGGCTGATAAAAGGACAAATGAAGGGAAACCCTCCTTCCAGCTGTTGTCCCATGGAGCATCAAAGCCTCCGCTGAGATGAGGAACGCTGCACAGAATGACGTGTGCGATCTTTAGGAAAATCACTTGGAAGAGCAAATTTCCCACCCTGTTCATCATGGGAACGCACTAAGGGAACTGCCGAGAAAGGACGTGGGAAGAGAAATTAAAATATCAAAACAAGTAGGGAAGGGTATTTCTCAGAGCAACACAGGACTTTGTGGTTTCACGGAGAAATGTCTGGAGTGGAAATCTTTGAGTTTATTTCAATTTCTCTCAAATATGATTTTCTCCCTTGCTCTCCCCTATGGGCATATCTTTGTACCGTGGGTTCAAACTGCTTCAAGATGTCACACCAGTATTGGCTACTTAGCGAAGTGTATCTAACTAACAGGGCCAGCCCAAGGTAATTTTCAAGTGTAGGTGAACAGAATTTTGGCGCCCCCCCCCCCCCAAAACCAATCACTGAAAAATAAAAGCATTGGATAAGCAAAAATGTTGGATAATAAGGATGGATTAAGGAAAAGCCTAAATAAAGAACAACACTCTAAAAACAGGGGAAATCCAGAAGGAAACAATCAGGGACAGCTAACACCTCCCAACCAAGGATGCCCCCAGGGAGGAAGCAGCCAGGCTTTGAATCTGCAAGGCCATTAAATGCTACTCAAGCTGGCCAATTGCAACATTCACACTAGCCTCAAAAAGACAAGAGCTCTTTCTCCCACCCTGGACTTTCCACAGATATATAAACCCCACTTACCTAGTTTCCAACAGACCTCACAACCTCTGAGAATGCCTGCCATAAGTGTGGGCCTGGCCTCGGAGGCGGCCACAGGCCCCGAAGGTGAGCGGGCCCAGACCAAAGCCAAGAGGAGGCGGGAGGCAACTGCACCCCCTACAGAATGGCACCACAGGCAAGTGCCTAGTTCGCCTTGTGGTTGAAACACCTCTGCTAACTAATTACAGTATGGTTAGTTGGAAGATATGATCCTGGACAGTGCATGGAAACATGAGACTATGGATAAACTCTACCACTCCCTTCCACCTAATGCCAAGGAATCTGTCCTGACCCTAAATCAGTGCCTATCATCAGTAATGGACTGGATGAGGGAAAATGAGTAGAAACTTAATCCAGATAAGACAGAGGTACTCCTGGTCAGTCGGAAGGCAGATAAGAGTCTAACCCTCTTACAGGCTGTGAGATCGAGAAACCTAGTTTGCACTTTACCCACCTCCAATTCATATGTTACTTCGTGGCACTAGCCCTGGCCCAGCCTCTCATAATGTCTAGGCCCCTCCTGGAATTTTGTCCATTGGTGGTTGAACATTACCCAGTAGGTCAGTACTGAACTTGAATTGAACTGGTCTTATTTTGTATGCCTATGTTGTGTTGCAGTAATTATGTTGAAGTTTAATTATGGTTGTGTTATATGTTTTGTACTAGTAATTGAATGTTTTACCTATGTTGGAAACCGCCCTGAGTCCTTTAAGGGAGATAGAGCAGTATATAAATAAAGATGATGATGATGATGATGATGATGATGATGATGATGATGATGATGATGATGGGGATCTGGCCAGTGCTGGATGGGGTGCCGTGCCAAAAGATCTCAGCTGGCATTTGAAAACAATAGACATTGACAAAATTATGATTTGCCAACTGCAAAAGGCCACCCTACTGGGATCTCTGCGCATCATCTGAAAATACATCACACAGTCCTAGACACTTGGGAAGTGTTCGACTTGTGATTTTGTGAAACAAAATCCAGCATATCTATCTTATTTGCTGTGCCATACAATAATAATAATAATAATAATAATAATAATAATAATAATAATAATAATAATAATAATAATAAAAATAATAATATTTTTTCATGTCAGGAGCTACCGGAGTTGCTTCTGGAGTGAGAGAATTGGCTGTCTGCAAGGACGTTGCCCAGGGGACATTGCCCAGATGTTTTGATGTTTTACCATCCTTGTGGGAGGCTTCTCTCATGTCCCCGCATGGAGCTGGAGCTGATAGAGGGAGCTCATCTGCGCTCTCCCCGGGTGGGATTTGAACTGGCAGCCTTCAAGTCAGCAACCCAACCTTCAAGTCAGAAGGCTTTTATCCCCTAGGCCATCAGAGGCTCCAATAATAATAATAATAATAATAATAATAATAATAATAATAATAATAATAATAATAATAAATAACTTTCAGGTTGCTTTCTGTTTGTGTCTAAAATAGCCCAGAGTACCAAAAATGTGCAGAACTGTCTCTCATATTTCCTATGGGGAATTTAGGGCCAAAATATATTTAGTGGATATCCACCAATGTTGACTCCACCAGATGACACCATCAGAGGAAGTAATTCAGTGTCTATAATAATTATTCACCATCAATGAGCTGGTGGTATCCACTCTTCCTTCCACACCCTATTTTTTCTTCCATTCGCCCTTCTTTTTGATGGGAACCAATGCCAATAGCAGCTAATATAGCCTGGAGGAAGATGATGTGGCAAGAGTAAGAAGACCTGTCCATGAGTAGCTTTGAGGATTTGGAAGGAGGAATTTTGCTCCTCATCTGTTAAGCAGTGGCCAAATTTGAGAGGGATGTGAGGAAAGTGGCAATGAAATTGGTGGTTCTGGGAGTCAATGAGTGATTGAGGGTTATACCATGGGTTACTGCAGTGGATGGCACTAACTCTAGTGATAGTTGTGGTAATCTCTGAGCGGTTAGACTCAATTTAACCCTCTCAGCAGAGTAGCAAAAGCAAAGCTTTCATATGCAACAGTTACTTACTTGGGGCAAGCAAAGAGAAGCCTTTCAACTTGGGATGGCAATGGAGTGCAGAGTCTCAGTAAAAGTTCAAAAAACATTTATTCAGGTAAAAAGAACTCCATTGTAGATAGAAAGGCTTGGGAGCTGTCTAGTCTACTCTAGACTGGTTTCTAAGGAAAAATAAGAAAGGAAAAATAACAAACATTTAAATAGTTACATCTTGCCAGGAGAGATGGCAGGATGCTTCTTGTTAGCTTGAAGAACAAAGGGAGAAGAGAGAACCAAAATGGTTCCAACCTCATGGTCCAGTTTATTGGGGCCATAAAAGACATTCTGACCAATGGGAAGTTAGTGTCCCTAAAGATTCACATTTCTACTAACTTCAAAGTAAGGGATGTGACGTACACAGGATAGAGTGAAACACATTAAAGCCTATCTAGGCATGCTTTGGAAACAGGGAAAGGATTCCCTCAATCTAACTCTATCATCTATCTAACTACATCTAGACTTGAGTAGTCCAGGATGATTCCCAACAAGATGATTCCCAACCATAGTTCCTTCATGACCTTGAAGGCCACCCAAAACAGAGGTCATGTGAAGCCAATGAGCCACACTTTTAGTAGATGTCTTGTCACTTTGTAGGGCTTTTGAAGGCCAACGGAAAACATCATGGAGGAGGAGGAAAAGATGAAGTGAGGAAAGAAGAAGAAGACAAGGATGAAGGAGGCAGGTAGTGAAGGAAGAGAAGGAAAGGCAGAAGAAGAACAGGAGAAGGACATGAAAGAAGGAGAAGAAAAAGAAGAATGAAGTGTTGGAAGGAGGAAACAAAGAGGAAGGATGGTATTGGTGGTGATGGTGATAGATCAGGAAGGAAGTAGGAAGAGAAGGAGAGAAAGCAGAGAAGAAGGAAGAGGAAGGAAAGATTTTTGCAGGTATTCAGTTCATTTTGGAAATTTGTGTACATTTATCTTAACTGGCATTGTTCTCCATGGAGTCACTCAGTGTCTGCTAATTAACTGACAAAACATTTTCTGAATAGCAACAATGCTAATGAACATTATTTATGGGACTGTAATTATATATATTTAATTTTTCTTCAGTTTTTTTGTGTTTGCATGTGTGTGTTTTTCTCATTGTCCTACATCAGAAAACACAACATCCCTCAAGAGACACCCGGATTCTATTTGCCTAAAAGCGTGTTCTTTAAATGAAAATAGTGTTTGGAAGAAAAATCTATTCCTTTTCTCTTTGTAGACTGAAGCATCTATCCTCTCGTGGGGAATAAATTTTAATTTACTGTAATTTTTCTTATGGTTTTCACTTAGCATGTCACTCTACGCACAAAAAGGGAAGAGACTACAAGCTTCCTGTAAGGAGAATAAAGTGAAAACAAATTATGCTCTGAACAGCAAACAAACAAATAATTATCACACACTCTAAAGGAAATTGAACCAACCATATATATACCTATATTCTTAAACTATCATTCATTTACTACTATAACTATTAATATGGATAACAAAATAATAATAATAATAATAATAATAATAATAATAATAATAATATTTTATCACGTCCGAAGCGACTTGAGAACATACTGCAAGTTGCTTCTGGTGTGAGAGAATTGGCCATCTACAGAGACGTTGCCTAAGGGACCCCCGGATGTGTTACTAGCCTGCTGGGAGGCTTCTCTCATGTCCTCGGAAGCTAGAGCTGACAGATGGGATCTCACCCCATCTCACAGATTCGAACCAGCAACCTTCAGCTCAGAAACACAACCTTCAGGTCAGCAGTTCAGCCAGCACAATGGCTTAACCCATTGCGCCACTGCGGTTCTTAATTATTATGGTAATAATAATAATAATATTTTTTATCATGTACGAAGCGACTTGAGAACATACTGCAAGTTGCTTCTGATGTGGGAGAATTGGCCATCTACAGAGACGTTGCCTAAGGGACCCCCGGATGTGTTACTAGCCTGCTGGGAGGCTTCTCTCATGTCCTTGGAAGCTAGAGCTGACAGATGGGAGCTCACCCCATTGCACAGATTCGAACCGGCAAACTTGAGCTCAGCAACCCAACCTTCAGGTCAGCAGTTCAGCCGGCAAAATGGTTTAACCCATTGCGCCACTGTGACTCTTAATGATAATAATAATAATAATAATAATAATAATAATAATAATAATAATAATGTGTGATATCAACATTTAATAATAATAATAACAGATGTTGATATCACACCTTCAAGTACAGTAGGTTTGCTTATTACACGGGCACATTGAACAAGGTCCAATTCTAGATACAGACAAATTGGGACAATTGGAGTTCATAGGATAGCAAACTGAGCAAAAGTCACAGTTTACTGGGGGTGCATTTACACTTTAGAGTTAATGCAGTTTGATACCACTTTAATGCAAAATTGTGCCCTCTTTGCTCTTGTTAGGGATAATTATTCTCCTTTCCTCTATGTCGATGCCATTGTACTAAATGCAAAGAAGAAAGTGGATGCATATATTCCGATATTTCCATGAGTCTCACCTGGTTCTGTGAAAGAACATATTCACTTTTCTGCACCCTGACAAACTGGTGATTTTCTCCTTTCTTTCTTGAAGCCAGTAACCTTTTAATGGCTCACTTCTGTTAGACTCTGTTGTTCCTGCTGTGTTTTATTAGACACATATAAAATTAACAACAGAGCTATAATGATTTCCTAAACCGGCTCCAACACAAATTTCCAATTTGAGGTCAGATGCATTGACTAATAAAATTTTACTACTGTAGCCTAACGGTGGTAGCTAGACTTCAAGAAATGCAACTTTTAAGTCCCCGGAATTAGCCACCGCATAAAATGAAAATAAGCACATGCTTGACTTAATTTGTGTGGCCTTAATGGTGACCCATAGAAATCTCATCCAGTAAATAAACCATCCATTCCCAAACCATATCATTATAATAAGCAGTTTTATACAAAAACAAAGAGGGATATATTTTAAGTTTTTTGGCTTAATAGACTCTAATTTTTTTTTCCACAGAGGAAAGGAATCAGTAGCAATATTTTTTTCTACACTACATTGGCATGTTTGAAACTGCATTCAAGTAATTCAAAGGTGACAGCTGCAAATGAATATTGGATAAAGGTGCTACTTTGTCCAATTGTGCACAATATACAGTGGAGTCTCACTTATCCAACATTCGCTTATCCAACATTCTGGATTATCCAACGCATTTTTGTAGTCAATGTTTTCAATATATCGTGATTTTTTGGTGCTAAATTCATAAATACAGTAATTACTACGTAGCATTACTGCATATCAAACTACTTTTTCTGTCAAAATCATGTATGACATGATGTTTTGGTGCTCAATTTGTAAAATCATAACCTAATTTGATGTGTAATAGACTTTTCCTTAATCCCTCCTTATTATCCAACATATTCACTTATCCAACATTCTGCTGGCCCGTTTATGTTGGATAAGTGAGACTCTACTGTAGTTGGAAATTTTAACTCACTGTCATGTGATATAAATATACAAAACAAACCCTAGAACTGTGGCGGATATGTTCCAATACCACCACCCTCCCCCGCCCCCGTGGATACCTGAAACCATGGATAATAGCAAACTGTATATTTTGAATATATGTAGACTGGAAGCAAACCATAGAATAGCACTGGAGGACCTAGAATGGCCCACAGATACTTCAGGAAGCACAGAAGAATATTTTTTGGGAGTGTGGGTAAGTGAAATCATAGATATCTAATCCGTGGATAAGGGGGTTGTACAATAAAGGTCTTTGGACCATAATAAAATGTCAATTGATTGATACTGTATACATTTGTGCAAAAGTACTTTCCTTAGATCATTGACATAGGTTGTCCCAGAGAGACAGAAGGTCATATAGAATGAATGACATTTGTACAGCTTTTCAAGGCTGTCTTCAAGGCTGAATATAGTGTAGCACCAGACTACACTATATCCATCACTACATTGTCAACCATTGTTCAATGGATGCCCTTGTGTGTAATGTTCTGCCAGACCCAGGTCAATACATACACTGTGGAACTTTAGAATTCCTTCAGAAGAGAAGGCTGAGAGGAGACATGATGGCCATATACAAATATGTGAGGGGAAGTCATAGGGAGGAGGGAGCAAGCTTGTTTTCTGCTGCCCTGCAGACTAGGACACGGAACAATGGCTTCAAACGACAGGAAAGGAGATGCCACCTGAACATCAGGAAGAACTTCCTCTCTGTGAGAGCTGTTCAGCAGTGGAACTCTCTGCCCCGGAGTCTGGTGGAGGCTCCTTCTTTGGAAGCTTTTAAGCAGAGGCTGGATGGCCATCTGTCGGGGGTGCTTTGAATGCGATTTCCTGCTTCTTGGCAGGGGGTTGGACTGGATGGCCCATGGAGTCTCTTCCAACTCTCCGATTCTATGATTCTATGAATTCAATTTTGTGTATTTATGGAGAGAGAAACTCCAAGCAAAGTGCTATCCAACCGCTGGTTCTCCCCATACATACACTCATGAAATGCTACATTTCTCCGAATGAAGCAAAGAGTGTTTGAGGATTGGGGCATCTGTAGAGATATCAAGGTGCTTGTTTATAAATCTATTTTCCTCCTAACCCTGCTATATGCTTGCAAAACATGGACTGTCTACAGATGTCACTCTCAACTCCTGGAAAAATTTCATCAGTGTTGCCTCTGAAAAATCCTGCAAATATCTTGGGAAGACAGGCTGACAAATGTCAGCGTGTTGGAAGAAGCAAAGACCAGCAGCACTACACTGGACTAACCATGTTGTCCAAATGCCTGATCACTGTCTCCCAAAGCAGTTACTCTACTCCCAACTCAAGAACAGGAAACGTAATGTTGGTGGACAGGGAAAGAAATTGAAAGATGGGCTCAAAGCCAACTTGAAAAAATTGTGGCATAGACACCAAGAACTGGGAAGCTCTGACCCTTGAGTGCTCTAACTGGAGGTCAGCTGTGACCAGCAGTGTTGTGGAATTTGAAAAGGCATGATTGGAGAGCTTAAGGGAGAAACATACTAAGAGGAAGGCCTGTCAATCCACCCTGACCGGGACCACCTTCCATCTGGAAACCAATGTCTTCACTGCAAAAGAACATGCGGGTCAAGAAAAGGTCTCCACAGCTACACCGCCAAGACACTACACTTGGAGCAACATCATCCTCGAGTTACAAGGGATCATCTAAGGACACTCATGAGTTAAAGCAAATAAGTTGAACTCTATACTGAATTGCCTATTCTGTTGGAACTATATTGGAAGGCCAACACTTCTACTGTTTGAACTCAAGATCATTCAACACAATTTTGTTTTGTAAATCTGTTTCAGTTCAAGCATAAAAATCCATAAAATTATAGATCTGAAGCACCTCTAGCCCTAATCTTACATGACACCTACTGTCTGAATACCCAAAATTAAGAAGGAAATTGCCCTAACGTTCACAGTGTCATGATGGAGTATTTCGTTGCACAGGGCAGAATGCAAGAAACTTTGGGTTAACAAAATAGTTCCAGAGGGGTTGCTCTGCTTTGACTTCTTCATTGAGGGTTATTGTCCTCTGGTCCTTTTTTTGCCAGAATTCATTTGCATTTGGGCACAAAGCATCCCTGTGGGGGACCCCGATTCCCACTACAACCCGGAGTGTCGATATTTTTCATTACGCCTCTCTTCAGGAGCCACGGCAAATCTGTGACTTTATGACAATGAGCTAAGCCTGGAGAGGTCTCTTCCCTTGGAACAAGACTGGTGGAAATGAGAGAATGGCACTTCTTTCTATTTTTTGAAGAACGTCAAAGAAAACGCTGTATAGAACTAGGGAGGCTATTTAAAAGAGTGGGAGGATGAGCTATAGTCACTCTGCTTTTTGTCTGCCTTGCATTTATACTGTGCAAAGCAACAGGGATGGCATCAAGAAACATCAGGTATCAGAGCTTGAAACCTCATATGCTAATTATAGCAGCAGTTTTTTCCCCAGCATCAGGGTAAAACTGCATAAATTATTCTGCTTGGGAAGACATGAATCATTCCTCCCCCTCAAAAATATATATAAATAAATTAAAAATAAAAAAGCAAATAATACCTAGCAACAAATCTTCAACAACTGGATAAAATGCAATTATGATTGATCTGCATGAGACACATCTGTCCGCTCTTGAATTCGCCCAGGAAGAATGCATAATATATGTTATAATTAATCTACACATCCAGAAATTTTGCATAATGCTAACATAGGGGCCACTCTTTGTTGGTGCTAATGCAGCTCAGCTTATGTATAGACGAAATTTTCTAGCCCAATGTGTTATCGAAGGCTTTCATGGCCGGAATCACGGGGTTGTTATATGTTTCCTGGGCTGTATGGCCATGTTCCAGAAGTATTCTCTCCTGACGTTTCACCCACATGTATGGCAGGCATTCTCAGAGGTTTTTCTAACCCACTTTAATATTTATTTTATTGAGATTTCTCCATTACACTAAAGAAAACAACCCTACAAATGTGCAAATAATTAATAATAATAATAATAATAATAATAATAATAATAATAATAATAATTTACTTATATCCCCCCACCATCTCCCAGAGCGACTCAGGGAGGTTCACAAAACACTTAAGGTGTGACACAAAATACAAAATACAACAAGACATAAAGAGAAGAAAAAGAACCAAAAAAAGACCATCCAGAACTAGAAAAGATATGTTGAAATATATAAAGCCTTACTTCTCTAATTAAACATTACTTCACACATTTCTTCTGCTATTGATGAACATCTTCACTATCTACTTTAAAGTTACGTCAACCTTCTGTGGTCATTATTTTTGTTTGCGTCAATGGCAAACCCACCTTTGCACTTTCTTCATTGAATTTCTCCAGAACTGGTTCCAAGCCTTTGCTATTTTGTGTGAGTTGGATGGTGCCATCTGCATACATTAAATAGTTGATGTTTCTTCCTCCAGTTGTTATGCCTCCTTTCCCATGTCTAATCCTGCTATATATATTATACAGTATATATGTGTGTGTTCCTTTTTCCAATATCCATGCCTCCTTTTCCCATGTATAATCCTGCTATATGTATGATAATATTCTAATCCTACATAATAAGGAGCCCCCGTGGCCTAGTGGATTAAAGTCTCGTGACTTGAAGGTTGGGTTGCTGACCTGAAGGCTGCCAAGTTCGAATCCCACCGGAGAGCACGGATGAGCTCCCTCTATCAGCTCCAGCTCCATGCGGGGACATGAGAGAAGCCTCCCACAAGGATGGTAAAAACATCAAAACATCCAGGCATCTCCGGGCAACGTCCTTGCAGACGGCCAATTCTCTCACTCCAGAAGCAACTCAGGTTGCTCCTGACACGGAAAAAAAAATTCCTACATAATACGCTATATTCTCCAAATCTATTTTCAACCACTTCACACTTTGTCCTCTTTCTTGCTCCTTCCTCCTAACATGATTGCATGTCATATGCTTTTATTTCACCATCTCAAAGTGCCCAAACATTTCCAAGACAACCTGTTTTTGAGATGCCGCTGGAAGATTACCATTCTTTGCTTTTGCAGATGCTCTGCTTGGCTTCTGCAATGCAAATGAAGGCTTCCATGGTGGGATGATGGTCCTGTGATGCCACCTGTAAATAGCTGAGAACTCTGACACTGAACTCAGTGGGGAGGCTGTTTAAAACAGCACTTCATTGAGAGGACCCTGCTGGCTGTAAAATAGTTTTAATGGCATTAGCCCCAGGCTTGAGGGACAAGTTAAATAGCAAAAAAAGCACCAAAGAGTCTCTTATGTTGGAAGGGAGGAAGGGGAGAAAAGCTAATCTCTAATGCTATAAACTAATCTCTTGACCTGATCTCCAAGGATTTGGTTGTTTTTGTTGGGAGTCTGTGGATAACTCAAAGCGAGAACTGCAGATAGCATAGATGATAGGTTTCAGATGTTTCCCTGACATAGCCTCTCTTTTTGGGATGGATATATATTCCACATTGACCATACATCAAAATATATCCAACTCCCCAAAAGACACATTGCAGTAATACATTTATTAGGGGAACTAAAAGGTGCAAAATATATTACACAACCTTTCGAAGCTCACAAACGTTTGGGTTAGCCCTTCCATTAGAAAAGATGTTTTCATGCCACTGCAAGCAGATTCTGCAAAACATGTACCTTCTAGATGTGTGTGTGTCTTCAAGTTGGCTGTTGACTTATGTCATTGGTAATGACATAGATTTGATAGGGTTTATTATTAAAGGAATACTCAGAGATGTTATTAGTCTGTGCTGGCCATGATGGCAGGAATGATGGGATCTGCAGTGCACCCCATTCTATACCTTCCAGCATTTCACAGTTGAAAGCTTGGATATCTGCAGCCAGACAACATCAAAATTTGATCAAGATGAAAAAAGCTATCCGTGAGGATGAACAGACAAGCTAGAAGTTGCAAAAGTTTGTTTTTGCCTGAGTCTACAAGAAAAAGGCTAGATTTGATAGACATAGGCAGAAAGACCACAAGCTGAACATGAATCAACAGTGTTATGCAGCACTTAAAAAAGATAATGTGATTTCAGATTTAGAGAAATAATCGTCAACCTGGAATAGGTTGACCAAAATGGCCTAAGGTCTAGAAGGCAATCCCTCTGAAGAGCTGCTCAAGGAGTCTGATGTGTTTACCTTGGAGAAGAGAAGGTTGAGAGGGGTCATTATAGCTATGTTTAAATATTTGAAAGGATATCATTTTGCAGAGGGGACAAGTTTGTTTTCTGCTGCTCTGGAGACTTGGACGCAGAGCAATGAATTCCAATTGCATGAACTGAGATTATATCTAAACGTTGCATAGAACCTCCTGATGATAAGGATTTTCTGAAAGAGGACTACGCTGCACCAGATTGTGATGGAGTCACCTTCTCTGGAGGCTTTTCAACAGATGACCATCTGTCAGTAATGCTTGGATTGTGTCTTCCTGCTTGGCAGAATAGGGTTCGACTGGATGGCCCTTCCAACTCTTGAATTTTATGAGAGGTTTTCCCCTGACATTAGGTCCAGTTGTGTCTGACTCTGAGGGTTGGTGCTCATCTCCATTTCTAAGCCAAAGAGCCAGTGTTATCCGTCTGAAACCAAATAAAGCACCTGGTCCAGATGGCTTTACTTCCAGTTTTTACAAGATAATGGAAGAAGAAACAATCTATTACTTAAAGGAAATAATGAATCAAGCACTAAACAAGAAGGTGATCCCAGAATCGTGCAAAGCAGTGGATATAATTACCCTACCAAAAGAAGACACGGACAGCACGGATGTGAAAAACTATTGGCCCATTTCCTTATTAAATGTGGATTACAAAATTTTTACCAATATCTTAGCAAATAGGTTTAAAGAATTTTTAAACAATTGGATTAGGCATAAACAAACTGTTATTTTTGCCAGGCAGAAACATGAAAGATAATGTGAGATGTATAGTAGACATAATTGAATTTTACAAAATGAACCATCAAAAAGAAATAGCTTTCTTATTGGGCCCGGGCTGTGGCGCAGGCTGGTGAGCAGCCAGCTGGCTGCAGCCAGCTGCAACAAATCACTCTGACCAAGAGGTCATGAGTTCGAGGTCAGCTTGGAGCCTGTGTTTGTCTTGTCTTTGTTCTATGTTAAAGGCATTGAATGTTTGCCTTATATGTGTAATGTGATCCGCCCTGAGTCCCCTTCGGGGTGAGAAGGGCGGAATATAAATACTGTAAATAAATAAATATCGGTAGATGCGGAAAAAGCATTTGACAATTTAAATTGGACATTTGTCAAATTATTATTCAAAGAAATAGACATTGGGTATCAATTTAGTAATGCTGTAAACGCTATCTGCGAAAAACAACAAGCCAGGATCTTGATTAACAGACAATACACCAGGGACATAAAGATAAATAATGGTGCACGCCAAGGCTGTCCTCTCTCACCATTAATCTTTATATTTGCTATCGAAATCCTGTAGAGCAGTACCTATTGATCTAATCACATTTGCATGTTTTTGAACTGCTAGGTTGGCAGAAGCTGGGGCTAACAGTGGGAGCTCACTCCACTCCCCGGATTTGAACCTCCATCCTTTCCGTCAGCAAGTTCAGCAGCTCAGCGGTTTAACCCACTGCACTACTGTAGGCTCCTTGCATGCCATATACACAGCAAATATATTAATATCCATCAGAAACTCACATACGCCAAGTTCTCACTCCATTGTACCAATATGTTTGGTTTTTTTCCCCACCTTCATCCCGCAACCAACAACAGGAAAAATCCTTAATAGAGATTTCCAGGATAGGTTTATACCGAGCTGTTATGATCTATCATGTAACGGAGCGCTTAACGACTGTTTAATACAAGGATTATTGACACAGAAGATGTAACAGCTGCTTGCCAGCAACCCTCGCAGTAGCTGCTTTTCTCCCTTTGCTTTCGCTCTGTCAGTTTTATTATTTATTTTCTCAACTACCCAAAGGCACTCATTCCTATCGCAGTCCTGAAAGCTTAGGGAGAGAAGGGGAGGGCTGGGAGGTGAAGTTGTGTTAAATTAAAACACTTTCTGACCTAAAGGAGAGATTTTCCCCGTGTTGTTTTTCAGGAGTATCTAAAATGACACCAACCCTGGGCTTGTTTGTTTAGCTCTCCAATGGCTTTTAAAACAGCTTATTTAGTAAGGAGGTGAAGGGAGGAAGGAAGGGGATGGGGAAATCCTGCTTTATTTAGCCTAGAAGACTTTAGATCAAGAATTAAGTTTAAGAGGCAGTTGCTAAACCCCCACAGGGAAGAAAAGGAATGCTGACAGGTCTGAAAGTAGTATATTTTGAATATTTTTTATCCCAAAATCTGAAATGTTCCAAAATCTAAAATTGTCCTAAGGAATGGTTGAGTTGGTGACACTATTGCTTTCTGATGGTTGAATCAATGTACATCAATGTCATTCCTTGTACATTTTTTTAAAATGTTGTACAGTAGAGTCTCACTTATCCAAGACTCGCTTATCCAAGGTTCTGGATTATCCAATGCATTTTTGTAGTCAATGTTTTCAATATATCATGATATTTTGGTGCTAAATTCGTAAATAGAGTAATTACAACATAACATTACTGCGTATTGAACTACTTTTTCTGTCAAATTTGTTGTATAACATGATGTTTTGGTGCTTAATTTGTAAAATCATAACCTACTTTGATGTTTAATAGGCTTTTCCTTAATCCCTCCTTATTATGCAAGATATTCGCTTATCCAAGGTTCTGCCAGCCCATTTAACTTGGATAAGTGAGACTCTGTTGTATATAATAATAATAATAATAATAATAATAATAATAATAATAATAATAATAACAACAACTTTATTTTTATACCCCGCCTCTATCTCCCCAAAGGGGACTCAGGGCGGCTTACATGTGGCCAAGCCCGAATAAAAAAATAGCAATATAAAACACAACAATAGACAAAAGACATTCACAATTATAAAAATTTAAACATTAGCCATTAAAAACAAATGACAAGAACTAATAAAAACATGGATTAAAACTGACAGGTTGTAAAAGTAGACTGGGTAAGGTGCACCATATAAAGATTGTAAAGATTATATGGGCTTATCTTCTGGCTACGAGTATAAGATGTATATGAAACATGGATTAATTTCATGTTTACATTCCAAAGTATCTCATTATGTTTGTGTTCAAATCCAAAAGCAACTGAACATTTAACCTCCCATCCACACTGCAGAATGATAACAGTGGCTAGACTATGGTGCTGATGGTTAGTATCCAGCTACGATAATTCACTACTGAGTTCGAAGCCAGCCCGGGTTGGATTGAGTGCCCGACCATTAAATAGCCTAGCTCATTGTTGACCTAAGCAACCTGAAAGACAGTTGCATCTGTTAAGTAGGTAATTTAGATACCGCTTTATGCAGGGAGGCTAATTTAACTAATTTACGTCACCATAAAAACTTCCAGCAGCATGTGGAAGAATGAGGAAGTACTCCATCAAGGACTCGGTGTCACAGTGGATGATGAAGCAGCAGATCCCCCTATGGCTGGAAACGAGCATACCCTCATAAAGCCGGAAGCTGGAAAATGTTAAATTGCCTTTGTGTCTCTGTCTGTATGTCGTATGTCATATGGCATTGAATGTTTGCCATGTATATGTACATTGTGATCCACCTTGAGTCCCCTTCGGGGTGAGAGGGGCGGAATATAAATACTGTAAATTAATAAAATAAGTAAATTTCATGCCACATTAACTGTCATTATGCCATTAAACTGAATTTGTAGTTCATTGTGGCACCAGAGCTTTCTGTTAGAGCAGGATAAATATATCACAAAATATGGATCCTAAAAATTCATAGCATTGAGCCATAGTAATTAAAGGGGGCCTGCGGAGGCCCAATGGGTTAAACTGTTGAGCTGCCAAACTTGCTGACCGGAAGGTTGGTGATTCGAATCCACGGGATGTGGTGAGCTCCCACTGTTAGCCCCAGTTTCTGCCAACCTAGCAGTTCAAAAACATACACATGTGAGTAGATAAATAGGAAGGTAAATGGCACTCCATGCAGTCATGCTGGCCACATAACCTAGGAGGTGTCTACGAACATCACAGGCTCTTAGGCTTAGAAATGGAGATAAGTACCAACCCGCAAAGTCTGAAGGGCAAGCCTTTACCTTTATCTGTGTTTCATTGTCGTATTTCTAGGCATTGAATGTTTGCCTTTATCTTTGTGTATGATGGAATCCATCCTAAGTCCCCGTGGGAGATAGGCAGAATACATAATAATAATAATAATAATAATAATAATTATTATTATTATTATTATTATTATTATTATTATTATTATTATTACAGTAGCAAACTACTATACTTCTATAGTGTGGATGTAGCCAAAGCACTTCTGATCCCAAGCATTTAGAATAAGGGTTACTCAGCGTGTTCGGGCTGTGGCGCAGGCTGGTTAGCAGCCAGCTGCAATAAATCACTCTGACCAAGAGGTTATGAGTACGAGGCCAGCCCATGTCGGGGTGAGCACCCGACAATTAAAATTTTAAAAAGCCCCTAAGCAACCCGAAAGATAGTTGCATCTATCAAGTAGGAAATGTAGGTACCACTTATATGTGGGGAGGCTAATTTATGACACCATAAAAATCATCCAGCTGCCGTTGGAATGAGGAAGTTGCCATCGCAGTGGATGATGAAGCAGCTGCTCCCCCTGTGGCCGGAATCAAGCATACCCTCAGGAAGCTGGAAGCTGGAGAAGATTTTAAATTGCCTCTGCGTCTGTCTCTGTCTCTGTTCCATGTTTATATGGCATTGAATGTTTGCCTTATATGTGTACAATGTGATCTGCCCTGAGTCCCCTTCGGGGTGAGAAGGGCGGAATATAAATATTGTAAATAAATAAATAAACTTGGCCATACAGCCCAGAAAACATACAACAACCCTGTGATTCCAGCCATGAAAGCCTTCAACAACACATTAAGCACAAGAAGACTTGGAGATATACTGTATTTAAAAGACTAGAGCTGATAGGGGTAAACCAGTGCCATTTTTGGAATCAGTAGGTCAAATACATCCAGAAATAGGTCTTACATGTGTGTTGGCCAGTGACCGTTGTATAGATTCTTAAACTTTCCTATTTTGTTTCAAAGGGCCATCAACAAGGGTTGCTACAATGTGATCTTCCCTGAGAAGGGCGGAATATAAATACGGTAAATAAATAAGTAAATAAATAAAGTGTGGGGTGATGAATCATCGAAATATTGGGGAAGTTGAAGAATCCTTGAAAGCATATGCTTTTAAAAAGAAAGAGAAGAAATTGAGAGTCGGAAGAAAGGGATGATGGATTTCATTCCATCTTTTAACAATGAAATGAGCCAACTGCCTTTAAGACAGGGTCAGATTCATTTCATGTAATTGACGTCAATGTTTTCTCTGTACTCATCTCAGACGAGTTCTTGAAATGGGGAGCAGGAAATTATACCATCAAAAAAAATGGGAGGGGTGGGCATTCCTTCCACATGGTTCAGGTCAGGCCTTTGAATCCCCTCTAGAAAAATCAAATAAAAATATTAGATTTATACCTCGTCGGCTAACAGCCTTTGCATTTCCATGCCCTCCTGTTGCTAAGATAAAGGACATTTCCTACTGACTCTCCAAAGCTGCTCTCATTTAAAAACCCCGGCTATGGCTCTGACAAAACTGGCTGCTGTCACCCCAAATTGAGCAAATGAGCCTGTACTCCTCGGCATAAAGGGGAAAAGAGTTATTGGATATCACCCAGGGAGCAGAAAATGAATAGGCTCCCGTTTCTCTCTGACCTTCTGTCTGAACATCGCAGGCCTAACCGTTCAACCCTAATTTTTCATGTTGTCGGAGGGAGGGCAGGAAGGAGGGCTGGAACTTTTCAACACCCAAATAGTTCAATTCTTGCCTGCTTTCTGCTTCCTTATCTTCTTTGTATGCCTTCAAACCCAGGAAAGAAAGATGAGGAACGACGATATCACTAGGAGGGCGCATATTACATCGGGTGGCACCATTAGTGGAGGTGACACAAAAATGACCATAATTTTTGTGTGTGCAGTGTTTCAGCAGGAATGTTTTGCTTTTCATTTAAAACAATGGTTAGATATTTGTTAGATATGCTGTTGCACCCCTAGCTGCGTAGGCACCTTATAACCACACTGGAGCCCCAGAATATAAGCAAACAAGCTGTTTATTGAAGGTTATAAGTAAGCACAAGCAAATAAAGTTCAGAGTCAATAAAATGGGTTTAAATCCACAAAAGCAATGCACTTAAAAGTCTTAAAGCAAGAGTCTAAGAGAGTCGCTCAAAAACATAGTCCAAACCAGATATCGAACTCAGTCCCATGAAAGGCATCAAGAATAGTCCAAAAAGGAAGGTGGAAAAAAACTTCGGAGATCATTACATCCGTGCCTCACTAATAAAAACCTGGGAGAAGTATAAAGATAGAATGTATACAAAAACCCCACTATGGGTATCCCCGCTAGAGGCATCCCATAGAAGAGAAACAACAGGAACAAAGTAGCCAAAATACAAAATATTTTGATAAAAGAAAAAGACTCATACAAATTAAAAACACAGGAAAACATAAACCAAAACTTTAAAAACATAGGATGGTTTCAGTATATGCAAATAAGAGACTATTTCAACACAGAAAAAGAATATGTTTCGAGGACAAGGAAACATTCTGGGATAAAATAATGCAATCCAACACCAAATTAATAATTAGAATGGGCAACTGAACAGGAATTCAAAAAAAATGTTAAATGCCTCTGTGTCTGTCTATATATGTTGTTTGTCTGTTGGCATTGAATGTTTGCCATATATGTGTTCATTGTAATCCGCCCTGAGTCCCCTTCGGGGTGAGAAAGAAGGGCGGAATATAAATACTGCAAATAAATAAATAAATAAATAAATTCATTAAAGATTGTATGATTAAATGGGCGAAAAATGTAGGGAAGCCAATTAAAATTGAGGAATGGGAAAAAGCTTAGAATCGTAGACTAAAATTTACGTACTCGGTAGACCTAAAAGAAAGCTGGCTGAAAGTTTTTTATAGATGGTATCTGACCCCACAGAAATTATCAAAATACTATAAGTCTACTTCAAATAAATGCTGGAAGTGTGGTGAAAAGGAAGGCACGTACTTCCACTGTTGGGGGACTTGTGCAAAAGCAAAAGAATTCTGGAAAGAAATACATAGGAATATACAGAGAATACTTCAAATTAAGATTAGTTTAGACCCCAAGTTGCTCCTCCTGGGTATGTATGGCAACATAGAGGGAAAAAATAAAGAAATAGTCCAAACAAGATTCAGTTCCAAGGCATGAGACAAACTGGAACCACAGGAAACAAGACTAGAATGCAGGATCAAACTCCAAAGTAATCCAAGGTGATAGAAATCCAAACGGCAAAGTTACTGGAACATTCAACTGGATTCAAAAGCAAAACAAGGCTGGAACTTGGAGCAAAATCCACAGCTGCAAGAATATACAGGAGCACAGAGCAAAGATGTCTCTTGAATTGCAATGTTGCCACCTCTGCCATAGCAGAGAAGAACCAGGCATTTAAGGAAAATCCAAGGTCTTTCTTTCATGAGAAAACTACTCATTAGAGCACTTCAAAAGGAGTTGTTTACTTCTCCGTAAACATTCTTGTTCCCTCTTCAATGAGTTATTGCTCCCTTCCTGTCAAACTCATTATCCTCCTCTAAACTAAAATGTCCATCTGACACCTAGTGAACTGGCCTTGATGGTGGAGAGGAATGTGGTTCAAAATGCCTGCTCACAACCATTCTGTCTATGTTCTCAGAATCGACTGGAACAGACTCTGGCTGCATCTCAGGCCCAAACCCAGGGTCCTCTGGCAAATCAGGTGCAGGGACAATTACTGGCTGAATGGGCCCAAGCTCAGACCCAGGCTGAGCTACAACATATACCCACAAAAACATGTTTCACAACCCAGTTTGCGTGCACTGTATCAATATACCTACAAAGCTAAAACTCAATACTGAATCATTTTTTGAACATTCCAATGAACATGCACTCTGGTTAGAATTGTCATTTTGTCTCCACCACAAATGCATGTGCTATGAGCACACACTCTTATTTGGTTTTTATAGTCACTGATTTTATCACTTCTATTTCAGTTACCATTTTGTGATAGGGTCTGGTATGGGAGGAGGCCCATGGGGGTGACACCATGAGTTGCCGCACTGGGTGGCACCAATACTTTGACTCCGCCAATAGGGAAGACTGGGAAGCTGCTTTCCATCTGAAGTCGTCAATCTTGGGTTGCTGTAGCAGGTACACACCTTGTTTTCATTTCTTGTTTGTGATGGGGGCAGTATCTTAAGTATTTATTGTCTTTTTGATGTGTTGATTTGAAGAATGTATGCTTAGCTTTTGGTCATATTTTTCAGTGGAAACTGGTTAACAGCTCCATGAACATTTACAGGAGGCACCTCAGAAGGTCTGGGAACCATTTCGATTTCCCATTGAATGCAATATCAGATCCGTATCCAGTTTCTCAGAAAATTCTTGAATGGGGGATGTAGGTACGGTATTTATATGAAGCTACGACAGCCTCACATCCAACACTATCTTGTACACGTTATTTATTTTTTTATTTGTTTACTACATTTATATCCCGCCCATCTCACCCCAAAGGGGACTCAGAGCTGCTTACAATTAATATTATATCAATAGCACAACACAACACTAGCACTATATATCAGCATATTGCACCACACCACTATACTGTAATATTACCAGTAATATTACATGAAATAAATAATACATAATCATTATTATATTGCATTATTATTAGTATTATATTGCATTGCATTATAATATTATAATCAATATTACACGTATATAGAATATATTAATTATTATTTATTATTGTTGCTTTTATTGTTTTTATTGTTATTTTAAAGCCAAGTGTATTGTTTTAATCTATTTTTGTAAACCGCTCCGAGCCAAACCGGGAGTAGCGGTATATAAGTTTAATAATAATAATAATAAATTGTAAATTATATTGTGTGTATACAGTAGAGTCTCACTTATCCAACATTCGCTTATCCAACCTTCTGGATTATCCAGTGCAGTTTACCTCCCACCCTGATCCACAGCTGTTTCTCTAGGTAGTAAGGATTGAACTTTTTATAGATTTAATTTCCGAAAATGTTGCTACTATACGTTTATTTTATGCAATTCTATCTTTATTTGGAATCAATTTGTTAGTAGCCAATTTTTTATAGTCAATGTTTTCAATATATTGCGATGTTTTGGTGCTAAATTCATAAATACAGCAATTACTACATAACGTTACTGTATTTTGGACTGCTTTTTCTGTAGATTTGTTGTAAAACATGATGTTTTTGGTGCTTAATTTTTTAAAATTATAACGTAATTTGACATGTAATAGGCTTTTCCTTAATCCCTCCTTATTATCCAACATTTTCGCTTATCCAATGTTCTGCTGGCCTGTTTACATTGCATAAGTGAGACTCTACTGTATTACTATATTATTAGCACAACAATAAGTTCACAATCCTTTCCACAAATAAGTCATTTTCATTCATTCTGGGCTGAATACAGGTGATGGACAATGGAGCTGTTTTGTGATTCCAGAGTGCCTCTGTCCCATTTTCTGGGCAGAAAACAGGCACGGAAATATCTGGGATGTCCACTTTTTACTAGAGTTTTGTGTAAATGGAGTTCTTCCCTTTCTCTTTCTCCCATCAGACCTTCCTTAGGAAAAACTCTGTGGACACCGGATGTGTGGTTAGCCCCCTTTCCCCAAAGACAGAAGTTGGTTGGTTGGTGCCAAAAAGTTCCAGTTTTTTGAGGGTTTAGGATTTCAGATTGCTGGATAAGGGAGACCCAACTTGTGCACTACAAGAGAAATAGCAAAGCAAACAGTATGAGGCATGTCATGTCTGACTTTTTCTTTTCCACATACCCCTTCTGCTTTTACAAATACACAGCCTAGTGCGAGAAACAACACTGTTTAAGTGCCCTCTTCCAAAACACGCAGACACAACACAAGAAAACAAATAATGCCTGAAGCACCCCTAAAGCATAGAGAGCAGAAAAAGAATTACATTTCTTAATTCTCAAGGCTGCTTTCCAGTGTCTATTTACTTTTCCGAAAGCGAAAGGTCAAGCTACCTTTACCTGACAAAAATAAATAAATGCATGATGCGATTTCTGTTTCAGCTTATTATCCATCAGCACAGGTAGCGGATACTAGTGTTCAGATTTCAGAGGGCTTAAAAACAAGCTTCAGGTAACAATCTGGATACAATAAAGAGAGTAGAAACCTTAATTGTATATGACTCTTTATGTTAGGTGATTGTAACATGCAGGCAGAAAATTGACTGGCTTAAGTGGGTTTTTTTTTACATAGAGAGGTTACCTTTCAGAAATTGGGATAGGATGTAGAAGAGCTTGGATAATGAGATACATGCATGTTTTGCATATTGTTATACATATATATATATATATATATATATATATATATATATATATATATTGCTAGAAGCCACTTTGAGCCCTGACCTGGAGGAAAAAGCAGTTATTTGTTTAACTATTTACTGTATATACTCGAGTATAAGCCTAGTTTTTCAGCCCTTTTTTTAAGACTGAAAAAGCCCCCCTCGGCTTATACTCGGGTGAGGGTCCTGGTTGGCTTATATTTGGGTCAGCTTATACTCGAGAATACATGGTTCATTTATTATTTTTCTCTATTATTATTGGTATTATTACATTTATTATTTTTCTCTATTATTATTGGTATTATTACATTTATTATTTTTCTCTATTATTGTTGCTACGATTACATTTATGTTTATTATTATTATTAACACATTTATTATTTCACTCTGAATTTATTATTATTATTATTGCATTTACAGTAGAGTCTCACTTATCCAAGCTAAATGGGACAGCAGAAGCTTGGATAAGCAAATATCTTGGATAATAAGGAGGGATTAAGGAAAAGCCTATTAAACATCAAATTAGGTTATGATTTTACAAATTAAGCACCAAAACATCATGTTATACAACAAATGTGACAGAAAAAGTAGTTCAATACTCAGTAATGTTATGTTGTAATTACTGTATTTATGAATTTAGCACCAAAATATCACGATATATTGAAAACATTGACTACAAAAATGGCTTGGCTAATCCAGAAACTTGGGTAAGCGAGGCTTGGATAAGTGAGACTCTACTGTAATATTATTATTATTGGTTTAGAGAAATGGGAAAGCACAACTAAAATGCAAGTGCCAAAATCATTTTGGGAAAGTAAGCATAACTACTTTTTCTTTTAAGAAAAATTAAATTTCTAAGGTTTAGGTCCAAATATCAATCAATGTGTTTGTAGAAGGAAATGTCTTCTTTCTTTCTCGACTTTTTTTTTCCTTGGGACATCACTGCTCTTTACCAAAAGATGAAAGATAAAAATCTCTGAAGCGCCATATCAGATGGCGTGATATTTCTGACATTTGCCAGCAGCTTAGTCGACAGGCTGGTGTTAGATCAAGAAGAAAAAGAAGAGGAGGAGGAGGAAATAATGAAAGATATCTTACAACGTATGCAAGGTTGGCTTTTAATTTTGAATTAAGACACAACATACGTACATGCATACAACAGCTCAGTAATCCAATAACGTTCTCCCGCACGCCTTCTTGTATGGGATGACTTTTTTTTACAGAACGAAGCGACGACCTTAAAAAAAAATATGAAGGTGATACGAGGATACTGTCTCGCACAGTTAAAGGTCACCTTGACTTTTAATCTTGCCTGTCATCCTTTTCCTCTCATTAAAATATTTGATAAGAATTCTTTGCATGACCGAACAGCATGGAACACCTTAAAATGACATACTTTGCTCTCAAGGATGTTGCTTGTGTCACAGTAAATAATTGTCTGGCTTGCTAGGAAATAAAATCATTATCTCTGTTCAGCACAAGTAACCAATGCAAATGGCACGTTTATGTCATGTTAATCTACTCTTTAAGGCTAGTTTTCCAGCTAGATTTTTATTCCCTGTTGTGTCCGGGTTTTGGCCCTTTAATAGTTTTTATAATAAAACATGACCTCTGTACCCACAGTTTCACCTTTGCACACCTAGCAAAAGATGTCTTCTTTAGGAATTTCTGGATCTTCCAAAAGAGTCTATGGCATACTTCTACTGGAAGTTACCATAGGGTCATGTTGGAAAACCAAGCAAAGTCCTAGAATCTGTCGTAAGTCATTCATTTCAATTGGGTTCACTATTATCCACCGTTTCCTGTATCCAGAAAAAATCAGATACAGGAGGTCATTCTGTATATTATGTGGGGAAACCAATAGCAAAAACCTACAGTTAAGTCCTGTCAAGGTAGACTGCTGTGCTATATGGATTACCTCTTGGGAATCATCCTGGACTACTCAAGTCTAAATGTAGTTAGATAGATGATAGAGTTAGATTGAGGGAATCCTTTCCCTGTTTCCAAAGCATGCCTAGACAGGCTTTACTGTGTTTCACTCTATCCTGTTTACGTTACATCCCATACTTTGAAGTTAGTAGAAATGTGAATCTCCAGGGACATTAACTTCTCATTGGTCAGAATGTCTTTTATGGTCCCAATAAACTGGACCATGAGGTTGGAACCATTTTGGTTCTCTCTTCTCCCTTTGTTCTTCTAGCTAACAACACGTCCTGCCATCTCTCCTGGAAAGATGTAAGGCTTTTAAGGTTGGCTTTTAATTTTGAATTAAGACACAATTTAGATGTTTGTTATTTTTCCTTTCTTATTTTTCCTTAGAAACCAGTCTAGAGTAGACTAGACAGCTCCCAAGCCTTTCTATCTACAATGGAGTTCTTTTTACCTGAATAAATACTTTTTGAACTTTTATTGAGACTCTGAACTCCATTGCCATCCTAAGTTGAAAGGCTTCTCTTTGCTTGCTTGTAAGTAACTGTTGCATTTGAAAGCATTTGCTTTTGCTACTCTGCTGCATTTTGGTGGAATCTCTCCCAGAGAGGGTTAAAGTGAGTCTAACCGCTCAGAGATTACCACAACATTAACTATGTATTAACATAGAATGTGAGTAGATCAATAGGTACTGCTTCTGCGGGAAGGTAATGGCACTCCATGCAGTCATGCCAGCCATATGACCTAGGAGGTGTCTACGGACGACACCGTCTCTTCGGCTTAGAAATGGAAGTGAGCACCCACCCGTAGAGTCGGACATGACTGGACTGAATGTCGGGGAAAACCTTTACCTTTACCTTATATTAGAATCAAATCATCCTGTATTCATGTAATTTTGCACCGGTCAGCATTCTTTATCTGGAATTCTGTTCACGATCAATTTTATTTGTCATAGTAGAACTGATGTTTTCTCTGGACAGCTGCATTAGCAGAGTTGTGTACACAGCAAATGTACATTTTGCATTTATGCACTGTGTATTGCAGTTGTGAATTATGAATTGTACCCAGTCATTGACAGATTTGTTAGGTCCTCCAGAGTGATTTTATGGTGATAACATAGCATAAAATCACCTGGAGAACCTAGAATATTCCAAGGCCCCTTCTACACAGCTATACAAAATCCAGATTATCTGCTTAGAACTGGATTATATGGCAGTGTAGACTCAGATAAAATAATAATGTGGATTATATGGCAGTGTAGAAGAGCCTCTAGAGAGGGAATATTTTGCCTGCAGTAGGGAGATGAACCAGCAAGTTCTGGTCTCATGGCCAAAGAAATAATATTTGTAAATTATTGGAAAAGGGGAATGAAAGTTTAATAATGCAATCCAACGCATACTAATAAGAAATGTCAATGATGTTACAGTGACTTTCTCATGAGTACATTGATTCAGAGAAATGAAGTAGGCAAGGGGACAGTTGAAATAAGTCAGTTCTCTTTGAATTACTGTGACAATTTCTTACATTTATTTCCAGCTTTATATGTAGTCTTAAACTATGTAGTCATTTATAAAAAGGTAATGGTTTTCCCCTGACTTTAAGTCCAGTCATGCCAGACTCTGGGGGTTGGTGCTCATCTCCGTTTCTAAGCCGAAGAGCCGGCGTTGTCCGTAGACACCTCATGTGGCCACTGGCATGACTGCATGGAGCGCCGTTACCTTCCCACCGGAGTGGTACATATTGATCTACTCACATTGGCATGTTTTTGAACTGCTAAGTTGGCTGTTAGCTGGAGCTAACAGCGGGCGCTCACTCCGCTCTCAGGATTTGAACCTGTGACCTTTCGGTCTGCAAATTCAGTAGCTCAGTGCTTTAATACACATCGCCACCGGGGCTCCTGTATAGGGCTGTGCAAAAGGCGCATAATCTGTTCTGTTTTCGGATGCCCCCCCCCCTCATTCTGCTTTTGGGAAGATTCTAATTTATGTATTTATTTACTATATTTATACTCCATCCTTCTCACCTTGAAGGGGACTCAGAGCAGCTTACAGACTATGGCAAAAATTCAATGCTGCAAATTCTTCCCAAAATGGAAACAGAACTTAGGGTTCCGAATTACGAATCCGAACGTCTTCGCCCTCCTAATCCCCTGGAATCTTCCCTAAAACAGAAATGTGAGCACCTGAAAATTAAAATGAAAACATAATGAAATCAGAACAGATTCACACAGCCCTAGTCATGTATGTATCCTGAACTACATAGTCATATATGTGGTCATAGTCATCCTGCCTCCTACAGAAAATGTCTCATTTGACTAGCTTTCAGTCACACTACATTAAAATCCTGATAAGCATGAATTACATATTTGGTTCCCTAAAAATTGACTTTTAAAGCTTTGGGTTCCAGAATCATTGTTCTGAAGTTGTTGCCAACCCACCCTCAGTGCTGATAGCAACGAATTCTGCCTTGCCGACATAAAATGTTTATTAAATCTCCGCCTTGGCTCATCATCCAAACTCGCTCTTTGGAGGGGAGCCCAAAATTGGCGAAATGAAACTGTCTCTGAAGCCATTTCATCCTTGCGTTCTTTTATTACAAATCCATATTCAGATATGTTAATATATAAAGATGTACAATATTACATAAAGAGCACAAAACCTGACATCCTGACACCCGTCGCTGAATAGCTGGGTTATTATAGCGGTTTCCATTCAGCTCTTTTGCTGGTGCTCTCCTTTTGTGCGGAAGCCTTTGGTGAAAGAGTCAAGTCTTTACCGATAAGGCCTTGGAGACATAATCACCGGCCTTCGTTCTCCATTGACGGCACCATGCGGCCAATTCACAAACATTTTCATATTAATATCGAGCAATTTCCCTACATTCTAATCCATCAAAGTAGGCTATTAATCCTTCCCTGTACCGTCTGCTATTCAAATGCTAACAATTTTCTACTCACAAGCTAAAACATTTGTCCTACAGCTCCTCGCACAAAGACAGTGTATTGTCAGCCGTGATTGATCAGAGTATTAATATGAGGGATGCGACGTACATCATATCAATGAAAATCATACGCCGGCAAGCAATAGGAAAGGGGGGAGGAAACGGAATCTAAGGAATAAATTGAATGCTCGAGATAACAAAGGCATTGCTCTGATGACCACATTAAAAAAAATGGTTCTCGTGGTATATTTTACGGAAGTGTCAATAATAGACTTGCCTTCTTACGGTGCCACTTGTTTGACTATTGAGAGCGAACAGATGTGATGGAGCTGAGCCTTCTTTTTAAACATTTACTATGGAAAAGATTAAAATGGAGCCAACTGCAGAGGACAGAGTTCAAAAAAGAGTGTCACCGCTAATCTCCGTTGTACAACTATTTAAGTCAAAAAAACAGAGAAAGAAAGAAAACCTATATGGAAAAAGGGGAAGTGGGTGTTGCTATAGAATGTAATCACCATTTTCTGACTGTAATGGCATCAATTCCCAAGCTCTGCCAATTAGGGTGCATCTGCACTGTAGAATTAATGCAGTTTGACAACACTTTAACTGCCATTGCACCATGTTGTGGGATCATGGAAGCTGTTGTATTACAACGTCTTTAGTCTTCTCTGCCAATAAGCATTGGTGCCTCATCAACCTGCTTATGTGTTAGGGATTTCTCTTCTTCAGAAGAGGAAGGGGAGCAGGAAAGTGTTCATGGATCTGAGGGTGAGTTGGAATCTGAGGAGGAGATTTTGCAAGTACCCACTTTTCAGGAGAGGTGAAAGGAAACAGAGCAGGGATGTCGTTCAGCTAGAATAGCTGCCAGAAATGCAGTTGAGTAATTAGGAACTGCCCTAGCAGCTGTGAGGGGACTCAGGGCTATAAAGCAGAAGCAGATGCAGCCAGCTCTTGCTGGTAACAAACTGACTCTAATGCCTTTGCTCCCCATGCGCCTGCTTCAAGTCTGCATCTGGATTTATTGCTGTTTCTTTGTCTGAAGTAAGACTGATATTTGATTTGGAAGTTTATCAGAGACTAAGAACTGTGTTTGCCCTATGACTTCCTTGCTACCTTTTGCATTATTCCACTGAGTTTGCTGTACTTTATGTTTTGCTGACATAAAGCAGTTTTCATTTACTTGCCACAGTGTTTTAAGGCTGTTCTTGAAAGACAAAACAGGACATTATGACAAGGAAAGCTCATCCCCAATTAAGATGAGTTTACTATATGTTACTAAAACTTACAGGACAAGTGCTGAAAATGTGAATCCCATGAGGGATAATTTTTCTACATGTGGTGGACTTGTAAAATAGCAAATAATTATTGAAAAAAATATGAAAAAAATCCAGGAAATACTAAAAATAAAAATGCAAATGAAACCAGAATACTTTATTTTAGGAATGATCGACTTTGAAATGGATTTAAGTAACGATATATTATTTAATTATTTGGTGACAGCAGCAAGAATAGTCTACGCTAAAAAATGAAAATCGAGAGAAACCCCCCAAACAGAAGATTGGATACTAAAAATATTAGACATTATGAACATGGACAACTTAACACAACATCGTAAAAAGAATCAAGGTGTACCAAAGAAAACAGCAAATTGGACACTCTTGAAAGAATATTTGAAACAAAAAAGATCAAAAACAGAAGCTTAATTATAAAGAGAATATGAATAAATGGGTGATTGTGAAATAAGAAGGAAAAAAATATATGGACAGTTAAAACCTTGATCGAAGAGATCGGAGGCCAACAAATTTCCCTTAATCTTTTAAATCTTTTTTTTTAATTTTTAATTTTTATTAAATGTTTCATTTTTTTATTTTTTCCCTTTTTTCTTTTTCTTCTTTTTATATAATTTTTAATGTTTACATGGTTATTATGCTATCTTTTTTATTCCTACTATTCTTAAACTTATATGTTCCCCCACTTTTATTGTAAAAAGAAAAACAATTTCTGTCTTATTCTTCTAGTTCCTCTTTATTCTCAATAAAAATGATATTTAAAAAAGATGAGTTTACTATGTATCAGTTGTTCTCAACCTGTGGGTCCCCAGGTGTTTTGGCTTACAACTCCCAAAAGTCACAGCCAGTTTACCAGCTGTTAGGATTTCTGGGAGTTGAAGGCCAAAACATCTGGAGACCCACAGGTTGAGAACCACTGATATATATCAACAATAAAGAAGCCCTTCTCAATTGTAGCACCAGAGCTTTGGAATATTTTCATTATGACCATGTAGCTGATGCCAACAATTCAATTGATTGTTAGCTCAAAAATGTTTGGCTTGGAAAATTGTTTTAATTGGCTAATTAGGTTTTCTTGTGTTGTTATTTTGCTGTGATGATATGCTTTTGGACATGGGAGATGTTACGGTCTCAATTATATTGCATTGCTTTGACAATAGTTGTACCCCATACTTCAATTTGTAAGGGTGAAGAGCACACTGAAATTGTTTTTACGAAAAGATAAACATCTGTAAAAATGAAACGAGATTGTCTCGGTTACTTTGACGGTCATAATTCATCAGGACATCATGCTAGATGCCTCAAAATGTGCCAGGGTGTTTTTGGTGGTCATCCAAGCAGCAGTCTTGAGTTTCAAGTGGAAATTCCAAATGGATGTTTCATTAGAAGCAAAGAATTTTTTTTAAAAAGCCAGCCGTAACTCATCAAGAAAGTGGCAGGCATCTCAAAAATATGAAATTGTTTCTGATTCTTATCCAGACCACAGAACCCAAGTTTAAAAGTCAAAAAGTCAACATTTCAAACTGTAGGGTTCCTAGAAGAAAATAAAACGGGGGTTGGCCATAACTCCCCAGGAAATTATAGTAAATGTCTGGAGTTTTGTGTGGGTGTGCGTGTGGGTTGTCCAATTGATAGTGACCAATTTCAAGTTGAAATGCTAAAGAAAGTTCTTCCTAGAAAACCAAAAAGAGACCTCTTATAAATAATCAGGGAACCACAAGAGAAAGTCTAAAATTTATATTAGGCTTAGCCTAATATAAATGAAGATGTGCACCATACTGTTTGCAATACCACCCCTTAATAAGGAACTGCTCTGGTTGACATCTGATTTTAAATCCGCATTTTTAGAAAACATACAGAATGGATTTACATTTGTACACAATGAAAAATTGAGATTACAATATTCTCAAAATGCATTTAATAAACTCCGTATTAGCCTTGCAGAATGGTTGTACGCACTCATGGAATAAAGTTCCAGTTATGGGGTTCTTATTGTCTATTGATATATCCTAAAAAGGTGTTTTCATCATAAGAATATGAATAAATCCTGCATTACTGGTGTGTGCATATAGGTATGTGGAAAAAATACTGGTATGAGAGTTAATAATATTCTGTGCAGAATGGTTTTCATGAGTCGGCACAGTGATTCAATGCGCTGGTGAGCCAGACTTTCTGAAACCAGCGATCCAGAATCTGACTGTTATGAAGGGCAAATAAGGAGATGAATTTTAAAATACGTAAATGACAAGGTTGATAGTGGCATACAAAAGAGACTGCTATCATTCCTTTGCCGGCTGAGCAAAGAATATGGAGTTTCAGGTTCTGAAAGGATTCTACTACCGTGTTTCCCCGAAAATAAGACAGTGTCTTATATTATTTTTTACTCCCAAAGATGCGCTAGGTCTTATTTTCAGGCGATGTCTTATTTTTCCATGAAGAAGAATTCACATTTATTGTTGAACAAAACAATGAACATTTATTCTATACTGTACAGTAGTTGTCATCACAAACTAACATAATCAAACCAGACAAACTGTGACTTCTGTCAATAATTTCTTGTTACTACCATTTTTTCCATATACAACTGGTATGTACATTTACCAATCCTGCATGCTCAGGTGGGTGGCAGGCATGCTTCCAAACAAAAACTTTGCTAAGTCTTATTTTCGGGGGAGGCCTTATATTTAGCAATTCAGCAAAACCTCTACTAGGTCTTATTTTTGGGGATGTCTTATTTTAGGGGAAACAGGGTAGTACTACTACTACTATTATTACAGTAGAGTCTCACTTATCCAAGACTTGCTTATCCAAGGTTCTGGATTATCCAAGGCATTTTTGTAGTCAATGTTTCAATATATCATGATGTTTTGGTGCTAAATTCATAAATACAGTAATTAATTACAACATAACATTACTGCATATTGAACTGCTTTTTCTGTCAAATTTGTTGTATAACATGATGTTTTGGTGCTTAATTTGTAAAATCATAACCTAATTTGATGTTTAATAGGCTTTTTCTTAATCCTTCCTTATTATCCAAGATATTCGCTTATCCAAGGTTCTGCCAGATAAGTGGATAAGTGAGTCTCTACTGTATTATTATTATTATTATTATTATTATTATTATTATTATTATTATTATTATTATTATTATCATTTCTACATAAATGTCTCATAAAATCCTGGGATTGGAAGAGACCACATGGGTCATCCTGTCCAACTCCAATCTGTCCTGCAGGAATATACAAGCAAAACAGTCTCAACAGTTGACCATCCGGGCTTTGTTTAAAAACTTCCAAAGAAAGAGACTCTAACACATTGTGAGACAGCTTATTTCACTGTCACACAGCTCTTACCCATTTTTCTAATGTTTATATGGAGTCTCTTTTCCTACTATTTGAATCAATTACCACATGTATTTGTCTCTAGAGCAGCATAAATCAAGCTTGCCCCCTTCTCAATACGACATCCATTCAGATATTTACCATGACTATCATGTCCCATGTCAACCTTCCCTTTTCCAAGCTAATGTACTCAGTTCCCTAAATGGCTCCTCATAGGGCATAGCCTCCAGACCATCTTGCTGTTTATCTATCTGTCCAACATCAGTAGAGGGCCCCATGTGAGCAGGGAAAAGAAAAGTTCTTATTCATCACGTATTTTTTCCGAATGCAGGGATATACAGTGATGCAATTATGCACATTTTCCGACTGGAATCGGGATACAAGCAGACCTTTTTAATACGTGTTTTTGTCTGTTGTTGCAAATCAGGATGGATTTACTGCTATAGCTTCATTTAGCCCCTTTTAATCCAGGAACTTTAGGTTCTGTGTAGAAGTACAGTGTGCAGTACAATGCAGTTAAATAGTGTCTGACAGAGTGCAAGATAGGGAATTCTTCCTTTAAGGCAGTGGTTCTCAACCTGTGGGTTCCTAGGTGCTTTGGCCTACAACTCCCAGAAATCCCAGCCAGTTTATCAGCTGTTAGGATTTTTGGAAGTTGAAAGCCAAGACATCTGGGAACCCACAGGTTGAGAACCACTGCTTTAAGGATTAATGCTCCGATTCGTCCCTCTTCATTTGGTAGTTAGACTCATGCATACATTTAACTCCAGTCTTCTCCACTATGGGGAGATGTACATTATGCCAATGTTCTTTGGAAATTGCTTTTATGTATATGTATCATCACATGAAAATAACTATGCAGAAACCAGACCTTTTTGTCTCCTCCTTTTTATTATGTGTTAACAACTAGTCCATTGTGAGACCTTTCTTTCCCATGGCTATTTCTCACCTCCATTTTTGATCCTCCACCCTTTTTATTATCACCAAATAGAATAGTTGGAACTGTTTTTATATTTTAAATGGGTATATTGTTTTGAATCATTTTTATGCTTATGTTTTATTACATCATTTTGTACGAGGGTTGAATGAAAAGTAATGCTTCCACCTTCGTAACTCCTCAACAGATGGCAATACTGGTATGCAACAGGTACTGCCTTGTTCAGTAGACTCTCCTCTACAGTTCAATTTGGCAGGAAGCCTTAGCATTGAACAGTTGTGTTGTTAAAGTGCAAAGTTTGGAACCCTGCGCAAATGGTCAGTCAATGCGACTTAAGCAATGTGCAGTCATTGAATTCTTGATAGCAGAAGGTGTCACCCCAAAGGAGATTCATCAGAGAATGCAAGCTGTTTATTGTAATTGTCTTGATGTGAGTCTTGTGCATCGTTGGGCGAGTAAGTTTAAAGATGTTGAGGTAGGAACATCTGATTTGTGTGACAAACAAAGAGTTGGACGTCCTGTGACAGCAACCACTGAGTTTCACAAGCAAAAGGTTGACAGATAGAATCATAGAATCATAGAATCATAGAATAGTAGAGTTGGAAGAGACCACATGGGCCATCTAGTCCAACCCCCTGCTAAGAAGCAGGAAATCACATTCAAAGCACCCCCGACAGATGGCCATCCAGCCTCTGCTTAAAAGCCTCCAAGGAAGGAGCCTCCACCACGGCCCCGGGGAGAGAGTTCCACTGTCGAACAGCTCTCACAGTGAGGAAGTTCTTCCTGATGTTCAGGTGGAATCTCCTTTCCTGTAGTTTGAAGCCATTGTTCCGTGTCCTAGTCTGCAGGGCAGCAGAAAACAAGCTTTCTCCCTCCTCCCTATGACTTCCCTTCACATACTTGTACATGGCTATCATGTCTCCTCTCAGCCTTCTCTTCTGCAGGCTAAACATGCCCAGCTCTTTAAGCCGCTCCTCATAGGACTTGTTCTCCAGACCTTTAATCATTTTAGTCGCCCTCCTCTGGACGCTTTCCAGCTTGTCAACATCTCCCTTCAACTGTGGTGCCCAAAATTGGACACAGTATTCCGGGTGTGGTCTGACCAAGGCAGAATAGAGGGGGAGCATGACTTCCCTGGATCTAGACGCTATTCCCCTATTGATGCAGGCCAGAATCCCATTGGCTTTCTTAGCAGCCGCATCACATTGTTGGCTCATGTTTAACTTGTTGTCCACAAGGACTCCAAGGTCTTTTTCGCACACACTGCTGTCAAGCCAGGCGTCCCCCATTCTGTATTTTTGATTTCCATTTTTTCTGCCGAAGTGAAGTATCTTGCATTTGTCCCTGTTGAACTTCATTTTGTTAGTTTTGGCCCATCTCTCTAGTCTGTCAAGATCGTTTTGAATTCTGCTCCTGTCTTCTGGAGTGTTAGCTATCCCTCCCAGTTTTGTGTCGTCTGCAAACTTGATGATCGTGCCTTCTAACCCTTCATCTAAGTCGTTAATAAAGATGTTGAACAGAACCGGGCCCAGGACGGAGCCCTGCGGCACTCCACTTGTCACTTCTTTCCATGATGAAGACGACGCATTGGTGAGCACCCTTTGGGTTCGTTCGCTTAGCCAATTACAGATCCACCTAACTGTAGTTTTGTCTAGCCCACATTTTACTAGTTTGTTTGCCAGAAGGTCGTGGGGGACTTTGTCGAAGGCCTTACTGAAATCCAGGTACGCTACATCCACAGCATTCCTTGTATCGACCCAACTCGTAACTCTATCGAAAAAAGAGATCAGATTAGTCTGGCATGACTTGTTTTTGGTAAATCCGTGTTGACTATTAGCAATGACCGCATTTGTTTCTAAGTGTTCGCAGACCACTTCCTTAATGATCTTTTCCAGAATTTTGCCTGGTATTGATGTGAGGCTGACCGGACGGTAATTGTTTGGGTCGTTCTTTTTTCCCTTCTTGAAGATAGGGACCACATTCGCCCTCCTCCAATCTGCTGGGACTTCTCCCGTTCTCCAAGAACTCTCGAAGATAATTGCCAGTGGTTCTGAAATAACTTCCGCTAGTTCTTTCAGTACTCTTGGATGTAGCTGGTCTGGCCCTGGGGACTTGAATTCGTTTAGAGAGGCCAAGTGTTCCTGGACAACTTGTTTCCCTATTTGGGGTTGGATTTCCCCCAATCCTTCGTCCATTCCGTGTTGCTGAGGTTGAAGATGGCTTTCTTTTTCTGAGAAGACCGAGGCAAAGAAGGCATTAAGTAGTTCTGCCTTTTCCCTGTCCCCTGTCGCCATCACCCCATCTTCTCCTTGCAATGGCCCTATCGCCTCCTTTTTCTTCCTTTTTCTACCAACGTAAGCAAAAAAGCCTTTTTTGTTGTTTTTTATGTCCCTGGCAAGCCTGAGCTCATTTTGCGCTTTAGCCTTGCGAACCTTTTCCCTACAGGTGTTGGCTATACGTTTGAATTCTTCTTTGGTGATTTCTCCCCTTTTCCACTTCTTGTGCATGTCACTTTTGAGCTTTAGCTCAGTTAGAAGTTCTTTGGACATCCATTCTGGCTTCTTTGCACTTGTCTTATTTTTCTTCTTTGTTGGCACTGTTTGCATTTGCGCCTTGAGTATTTCACTTTTGAAAAACTCCCATCCATCCTTAACTCCCTTGTTTTTTAATATCGGCGTCCATGGAATGCCGCTCAGTAATTCCTTCATTTTTTGGAAGTCAGCTCTCTTAAAGTCCAGAATGCGTGTTTGACTTGTCTTAGTTTCAGCATTCCTTTGTATTGCAAACTGCAGGAGCACATGGTCACTTGCCCCTAAGGATCCAACCACTTCAACTGTATTGATCAGGTCTTCCACATTTGTTAAGATTAGATCAAGAGTTGCTGATCCCCTTGTTGCCTCTTCTACCTTCTGGACCATAAAATTATCTGCAAGGCAAGTGAGGAATTTGTTGGACTTTGTACTCTTGGCTGAGTTTGTTTTCCAGCAGATATCGGGATAATTGAAATCGCCCATGACTACTATATCTCTTCTTTGTGCCTGTTTGGTCAGCTGTTGACAGAAGGCTTCATCAAGTCCTTCATCCTGACTCGGAGGTCTGTAGTAGACACCCACGACAAGATCTTTTTGAGTCCCGGTTCCCTTGATTCTTATCCAGATGCTTTCAAGCTGGTTTCCCGGATTACAGTCTTGCATTTCTTCTGCAACGGAACTGTTTTTGACATATAAAGCTACTCCCCCTCCTCTCCCCTTTGTTCTATTTCTGTGAAAGAGGTTATAGCCCTCAATGGTTAAATTCCAGTGATGGGAGTCATCCCACCAGGTTTCAGTGATGCCTATGACGTCGTATGTGTGGTGCTGTGCTAAGAGTTGGAGTTCGTCTTGCTTATTTCCCATGCTCTGAGCATTAGTGTAAAGACATGTAAGCCCCTGTGACCTCCCCTCGAACTGTTTATTTGGGATTATTGTGCTCTCTGTACTTGGTCCTTGCTGTGTTTGTGCAGCCCTCCGTTTAGCCTTTTGGCGGTTCCCTGTGGTCGTGGGTAATATACTGTTCGCCAGGCTGTTGTTCCCCTCCCCCAGTGGATCTAGTTTAAAGTGCGCCTGATGAGGTTTGTGGGTCTGTGTGCAAAAAGATGTTTTCCTACTTGTGTGAGATGCACCCCATCGCTTGCCAGTAGTCCATCCTCTTGGAAGAGTAGACCATGGTCAAGGAAGCCAAAATGCTCCTCTTGACACCATTTTCTGAGCCAGTTATTGACCTGTACTATTTTTCCGGCCCTTGTAGAGCCGTGTCCTACAACAGGGAGGAGGGATGAAAAGATCACATGTACATTATACAGTTTTAGCTTTGTTCCCAGAGCTCGAAAATCATTTGTGATCTTTTGAAAAGTATGCCTAGTGGTGTCATTGGTACCTACATGAATCAACATAAGGTGGGGAGGGTGATGGGGCTTTAGGAGCCTGCTGAGCCTCTGAGTGATATGGTGTATTTTTGCCCCCGGGAGGCAGCATGTTTCTCGAGCCATCCCATCTGCTCTGGAAATGATGGCTTCCATTCCTCTAAGGAGGGAGTCACCTACTACCAAGACCTGTTTCCTTTGAGGATTGACAGGGTCCCTTTTGTGCAAGACAGTGTGTATGTCCCCTGAAGAGTGTTCCTGTTGAAGTGAATTATGTAGGTGTAAAGTGTTGTCCTCCTCCTCAACATCCCCAGTGCATTCATCAATGACAATCCATTGAGATACATCCGAGAGCCCATTACTCTCCCAAGGATGTTCCTGTTGCTCCTGGTCTATGATTGGGGATGGAGCATTTGCATGATTACATAAGTGTGACTGTGGTGATGCACTGTCCCCGTCAGGGCTATCCCCTGCGCATTGATCCAGGGTGGTCCACTGAGTGGTATCTAAGAAACTGTGGTCCTCCACAAGATGTGTTTCCTGATTGTATGTTAATGATGTAAGAATTTCAAATCTGTTGTGTAAATGCAGCTGAGCAGAGGAGTTCTGCGGAGGCTGCCTGGTCCTGCGTCTCCTTCTATGGGTGACCTCCTTCCAAGCCTGAGGGTTGTCTACCTTTGAGTTGATCTCCCCATAAGGTTCCTGATCATGGTCTTGGTGGTGTTGGTGTGATGCAGGCTGCTGATCTACAGCAGCGTGTTGTGCAGTGTCCAAGAAGAGCTCGAGTGCCTGAATGTCCTTAAGGGTCTTAATACGGTGCTCGAGCTGTTGGATCCTCTGCTCCATCAGAGTCATCTGTTTGCATTTGGAGCAGATGTAGTTGTCTAGTTTTTGTGTGAAAAAGCGGAACATGCCACAGCTGGTGCATGTGATGGGAATGTTTTGCTTTTGTTGCATCTCTTGGTGAGCGTGGTGGCCAAGTGGGATCTTTGTACAGTTAAGTAATATGCACGCACTTTATGTGCAGACTGCAACAAACCACCTCTTTGTGTATTTGTTTATGTTGCTTTGTTTCCTGTATGTACTGCAAAGGATAGTTAGTAAAGGTGCCTTAGTTAGTAAAGGCACTGGCAAATAAAGCTTTCCCAGAAACTCAATTAACAGGGGACAATGCCTGCTGTCAATCAACTTAAGTACCTGGCTCTCTTTCAACACAACAGTCACACAACAGTTAGACTTTGACCACAGGAGCCAAGCCCACACTCAGTTTAAAATCTTAGCCAAATCTTAGCCAAATCCTACCTGAAGCCAGGGAGCAAAAATGTCCTCCTGCTGCCTCTGCTTCTGCGAGAACCAGATTGATTCAGGACGATTGTCGTATCACTTGGAGAGAAATTTCAAGCATAATTGGCATTTCACAAGAACATGTGGGTCACATTATTGCTTTGCTTGGCTATCGGAAGATCTGTGCATGATGGGTACTATGAGACGTTGGTTGCAGAAACAGAGTGTCGACTTCTTCCATGACAGCTTCAGAAAACTTGTTCATTGTTGGCAGAGATGTATCCAATTGTCTGGTGATTATGTGGAAAAGTGAATAGTGGTAGTTAAAGAGCACATTCTAAGAATAATTTTTTTGCATTTGATTTATTAAAATATTCCCATCCAAACCCAAGTATTTATTTATTTATTTCTGGTATTTCTACCCCGCCCTTCTCCCCTGGGGGACTCAGGGTGGCTTACAAATTGGCAACACAGTGCCATCACATCAACAATACAATACAAAAGGCATTAAAATGAAAAACATTTAAACATCATAAAAACCAATATACAATAATAAAACATTACCATGCACCAAGGTAATGTCCTTTCATTCACTAGACCTTGTTAATCCAGAATCTTAAAAACCGACCGTGTCAAGCTTGAAAGTTCATTCATTGAATGCTTGAGCACATAGCCTTTAGTTTTTTTTCCTGAACCCTAGAAGTGAAGGAGCCTGCAGGATGGGCTGTGGCGCAGGCTGGAGAGCAAGCCAGCTGCAACCAGCTGCAATGAATCACTCTGACAGGAGGTCATGAGTTCGAGGCCCGCTCGGAGCCTGTGTTTGTCTTGTCTTTGTTCTATGTTACAAGGCATTGAATGTTTGCCTATATGTGTAATGTGATCCGCCCTGAGTCCCCTTTGGGGTGAGAAGGGCAGAATATAAATGCTGTAAATAAATAATAAATAAATGTCACTGGGGAGGGAGTTCCACAGCCGAGGAGCCACCACCGAGAAGGCCCTATCTCTTGTCACCACCAGCCACACCTGTAAAGTAGGTGGGATCGAGAGCAGGGCCTCCCCAGATGATCTTAAAGTTCTTATGAGCTCATAAGTAGCAAAGGTGGAGGCATTACTTTTCATTCAACCCTTGTATGTTCTATGTGGTATTGAATGCTTACATGTAAACCGCCCTGAGTCCCTCTCAGGAGATAGAATAAATAAAGTGTTATTGTTGTATTATGTGTTAGCAACTAGTCCATGGTGAGACCTTTCAGTCTCTCAGCCTTTCTTACTCATGGCCTTTTCTCACCTCCATTTTTGGTCCGCCATCATTCCGCTCAACACCTAAAATCCTCAAGTCAAGCTTGACTTGAGATCACTCGCATGTGAACAACCAATCCACATTACACAATATTCCAAATAATACACACAGAGACATGCAAGCACCTCTCAGTATCAATTTATGGAGACCGCGGCAAAAAGAAAACTGCAGAGCACACTGGAAAGATTTTGATGACACTCCAGAAAATGGGCAAAGTCGGGAGGAAAATGTGCAAGCAGCTGATTATTCAAGATTGAGCCTTGCTGGTTGGAAGCCAGGATTTGACTTATTTTTAAATTAACCCTCTCCCCAAAGAACAATCTCCAATGGTGATTCTGCATTTCACCAACACTTGTTTAAGGGTTTCCTAATTATTTTAAGTGGTTTCTCCCAGGATGGCGCTTGAAGGGCAGCTGAATTTGCATGATGTAATCCTTTCTCCCGATTATCTGTGCAGTAAATTTTCAGGGTTAGGGAAAGACTCTGGTTTCTTGAAAGAATGGGAGAAAAAGAAGAAAAGTCATTAAAAACACAGCAGTATTTCTTTCTACCATTAAATGCAAGAATTTCTCCAAGAAAAATCAAACACGAAACATGGATGCAATTAGCTATCCGAGCTCTGTAACAATGTTTTGTCCTGCAGTATTAATGGGGAGCACTTTCCGACACACTGTTCTCCGTAATGTCCCAAATGAGAGCCATATGCCTACAAAGGGAAAAGCAGAAAAGCACATTTCCTGTTATCTTTTACTCTGAGACAGAGGAGGAGAGAGAGAACACAGACCTGACAAGGTGATCATCTACAATAAAATCCAAACATCAGGGAATTTAGAAAACTCCTAAAGCCATCGGAGCAGGTAATAGACGTTATACTTTATAATGCCCCTTTAGGAGCTTTTACAAGCCTTGGCTTCCAAACATGTGGGGCAGATTAGCAACCGAAGATGCTGCGAGCAATAAATGTGAAGTGCTTATTTAGGATCAGACCCAAAGCTTAGATTCCAAGGGCAAACTTTCCTTTTGGGTGGAAATGAGAGGGACATTTATTCATCCATTAATTTAATTTATATCCCACTTTTCCTCCAGTGCAGGACCCAGCGCAGCATCCAGCATGAATTAAAGTGAAATGCAATTGAAACCCAATAGGCTATAACATCAAAGAGAAACGAAAGAAACAAATAAGTGGTCATATTAAAATTGAGCAGTGAATGAAAACAATTGATAAAGACTACCCTATGCACGGAGCATCGTTACCGTCCTGCCGGAGAAGTACTTATGGATCTACTCACATTTGCATGTTTTCGAACTGCTAGGTTGGCAGAAGCTGGAGCTAACAGCAGGCACTCACTTCGCTCCCCAGATTTGAACATGTGACCTTTTGGTCTGCAAATTCACCAGCTCAACACTTTAACACACTGCACCACAGTGGGCTCCATGCAGTCATGCTGGCCACATGACCTTGGAGGTGTCTATGGACAACGCCAGCTCTTTGGCTTAGAAATGGAGATGAGCACCAACCTCCAGAGTCTATGACGACTGGACTTAACGTCAGGGGAAACCTTTACCTTACTTTACCTACCCTATGCAATGTTGAGAATTGTTATTTAATTTATTTACAGCATTTATATTCCGCCCTTCTCACCCCGAAGGGGACTCAGGGCGGATCACATTACACATATAGGCAAACATTCAATGCCTTTTAACACAGAACAAAGACAGACAAACATAGGCTCCGAGCGGGCCTCGAACACATGACCTCCTGGTCAGAGTGATTCATTGCAGTGATTCATTGCAGCTGCTCTCCAGCCTGCGCCACAGCCCGAGTTGGGTCTGCGCTTACTTTTCTGAATCCACATGGTCTGCTTTGAACTGGATCATATGGATTATATGGCCGTGTAGCTGTGGCCTTAGTCCAACACAGTTCTATAGCCTTAGGTAAAGATAAAGGTTTTCCCCTGACATCAAGTCTAGTTTTGTCCGATTCTGGGGGTTGGTGCTCATCTCCATTTCTAAGGCGAAGAGCCGACATTGTCCATAGACACCTCCTAGGTCATGCAGCCAGCATGATTGCATGGAGCGTCGTTACCTTCTCGACGATGCGGTACCTATTGATCTACTCACATTTGCATGTTTTCAAACTGCTAGGTTGTCAGAAGCTGGGGCTAACAGCAGGAGCTCATCCCACTTCCCGGATTCAAACTGCCAACCTTTCAGTCAGCAAGTTCAGCAGCTCTGTAGTTTAACCCATGCAACCGGGGGCTCTTTTTGCCTTACTAAACTACAAATCCCAGGATTCCATAGAAGGCAATCATAGCATTGGAATGGTATCACGCTGCGATAATTGTGCCGTGTTAAAAAAAATCCCATGGCAACAACCCATAAGAGTTTAAACTATTTATTTATTTATTTGCTGCATTTATATCTCGTCCTTCTCACCCCGAAAGGGACAGGGTATCTCATAAAATAAGCCACAATTCGATGCCACGTACATACATAATTAAAACCATCATATAAATTAAAACCAGTAATTAAAAGCATATCAATCATAAAACAAGTTAGTTAAAACCACACAATCCAAAGGCATGTTCCAGGAGCCATTCTGGTCATAAATTGCACTATTCCATAATTACTTAATTGCACTGAGTGTTACTGTTCGAAGGCTTGGTGCCACATCTATGTTTTCACTTTCTTTTTGAAGGTCAGGAGGGACGGACCTGACCTGATTTCCCTGGAGAGGGAGTTCCATAGTTGAGAAGTCACCCCTCTCTTGCCATAGATCTCTTGCCATGGGATCTATCTTGATCTATTATTATTGTTATTGTTGTTATTTTATTATGACACAGCAAACATGATAGACATGCTGGATTTCATATCACAAAATCACAAGTCAAACACTTCCCAAGTGTCTAGGACTGTGTGATGTATTTTCGGATGATGTGCATAGATCCCAGTAGGGTGGCCTTTTGCAGTTGGCAGATTGTAATTTTGTCAATGTCTATTGTTTCCAAAAGCCAGCTGAGATCTTTTGGCACGGCACCCAGTGTGCCCATCACCACCGGGACCACCTGCACTGGTTTCTGCCAGAGTCTTTGAAGTTCAATCTTGAAGCCCTAATAAAGGCTGAGTTTTTCCTGTTGTTTTTCATCAATGTGACTGTCACCTGGGATGGCGACATCAATGATCCAAACCTTTTTCTTTTCCACAACTGTGATGTCTGGTGTGTTGTGTTCCAGAACTTTGTCAGTCTGGATTCGGAAGTCCCACAGTATCTTTGCGTGCTCATTTTCCACGACCTTTGGAGGTTTGTGATCCCACCAGTTCTTTGCTGCTGGGAGATGATACTTGAGGCATAAGTTCCAATGGATCATTTGGGCCACATAGTTGTGCCTCTGTTTGTAGTCTGTCTGTGCAATTTTCTTACAGCAGCTGAGGATATGATCAATGGTTTTGTCAGTTTCCTTGCACAGTCTGCATTTTGGGTCATCAGCTGATTTTTCGATCTTGGCCTTAATTGCATTTGTTCTGATGGCTTGCTCCTGGGCTGCAAGGATCAGGCCTTCTGTCTCAGGGTCCCATTCGTGAGCCATAGCCAGGTATTATTATTATTATTATTATTATTATTATTATTATTATTATTATTACTACTACTACTACTACTACTACCACCCTGTTTTATCTCTCCCAAAGAAGACTGTAAGTAGAATAATAATAATAATAATAATAATAATAATAATAATAATAATAATAATAATAATTTTATTTCTTACCCATTTCTCCTCCTGGCTCGAGACAGGTTACATCATAATTAAAACACATAAACATTGTAAAAAAATTCTATGAATATACATATTAAAATGTTTTTTTAAATAAAATACACATTCAAATACACAGAACAGAGATTAAACACAAGAAGACAAGAGTTTAGAATTCATGAATGCTCTCTCTCAGCTGCTCCAATGTATGCAAGGAGTCTCCTGATGTCAAACATCAGGCTTGCTCTAGACAGGTAAAGACATCTCTGGAAATACCAGATGCACCAGGTAATAATTTGCTCATTTTGATGCATTTCCAACGAACTCTTGGCACTATAAAAGGGTTATTCCCAATTCCAAGTTAAGCTTATTTTTAGCCCAGATGGAATACCACCAGTGAATGCCAGGTGCTGGAAGTCAATCATAGAATCATGATGGAGGCCTGGAAAGAACATTGTAGGTCCTCCTGTGGAATTCTATGGGATTCAAAGCTCTTTCAATGAGTTTGTGTATTACATGAGCCCAGATTTCTCAAAAACAAGTCATGCCAGTCTAATCTTATCTCTTTTTTCATTAGAGTTACAAGCTTGGTAGACATAGGGAATGCTGTGGATGTAAAATATCTTGATTTCAGTAAGGCCTTTGACAAAGTCCCCCATGGCTTTCTTGCAAGCTAACTAGTCAAATGTGGGCTAGACAATAATATTATTAGGTGGATTTGTAATTGGTTAAGTGACCGAACCCAAAATGTGCTAACCAATGCTTCCTCTTCATCCAGGAAAGAAGTGAGTAGTGGAGTGCCACAGGGTTCGGTCCTGGGCCCAGTATTGTTCAACATCTTTATTAATTACTTGAATGAAAGTTTCAAGAGCATGCTTATCAAGTTTGCAGATGACATCAAATTAGGAGAGATAGCTAATACCCCAGAGGACGGGATAAGAATTCAAAATGACCTGGGACAAAACTAACAAAATGAATTTCAACAAGGACAAATGTAAGATACTACACTTAGGCAGAAAAAATGAAATGCAAAGATGCATGATGGATGATGCTTGGCTCGACAAAAGTTCATGTGAAAAAGACCTTGGAGTCTTCATGGACCACAAGTTGAACTTGAGACAATAGTGTGATGCAGCAGCTTTAAAAGCCAATGGGATTTGGGGCTGCATCCAAAGGAGTCTAGTGTCTAGATTGAGGGAAGTCCTTGTGCCTCTCTATTTGGCTTTGGTTAGAACTCTTTATCTGGGATAATACTTTGTCTAATTCTGGGCACAGTTCAACAGAGATATTGACAAGCTGGAAGATGTCCAGAGGAAGGCAACTAAAATGATCAAAGGTCTGGAGACCACAAATCCCTCTGAGGAGCATCTTAAAGAGCTGGATCTGTTTAGCCCAGTGGTTCTCAACCTGTGGGTCCCCAGATGTTTTGGCCTACAACCCCGAGAAATCCCAGCCAATTTACCAGCTAAGATTTCTGGGAGTTGAAAGCCAAAACATCTGGGGACCCACAGGTTGAGAACCACTGGTTTAACCTCAGAAGAGAAGACTGAATGGAGACAAAGCCATGCATAAATATGCGAAAGGATGTCACAACGAAGAGGAAGCAGGCTTGTTTTCTGCTGACCAGGAAATTAGGACTCAACGAAGCCTTGGGTACAAATGGCAGGAAAGGAGATTCCACCTGAACATTAGGAAGAACTTCCTGACCATAAGAAGAGCTGTTCAGCAATCAAACTCTCTGCCTCGGAGTGTGATGGAAGCTCCTTCTTTGGGAGCTTTTAGACAGGCTGGATGACCATCTGCCAGGGATACTTTGATTGTGTTTTTCCTGCATGGCAGGGGGTTGGACTAGATCAGGGGTCCCCAAACTAAGGCCTGTGGGCCAGATGCGGCCCTCTAAGGTCATTTACCTGGTCCCCACCCTCAGTTTTAGACGTGGGCTCACCCAACATCTGAAATGACTTGAAGGCACACAACAACAATCCTAATGAACTTGACAATCTCATTGGCCAGAAGTAGGCCCACACTTGCCATTGAAATCCTGATAGGTTTATGTTGGTTAAATTGTTTTTATTTTTAAATATTGTATTGTTCTTTCATTGTTGTTGGTTTTTATTGCACTACAGGAGCCCTGGTGGCGAAGTGTGTTAAAGCACTGAGCTGCTGAATTTGCAGACCAAAAGGTGCCAGGTTCAAATCCCAGGAGTGGAATGAGCGCCTGCTGTTAGCCCCAGCTCCTGCCAACCTAGCAGTTCGAAAACATGCAAATGTGAGTAGATCAATAGGTACCACTCCGGTGGGAGTGTCATGCAGTCATCCCAGTGGCCACATGACCTTGGAGGTATCTACGGACAACGCCACCTCTTCGGCTTAGAAATGGAGATGAGCACCAACCCCCAGAGTCGGTCACGACTGGACTTAACGTCAGGGGAAAACCTTTACCTTTTACCTACAAATAAGACATGTGCAGTGTGCATAGAAATTTGTTTGTATTTTTTCCAAACGATAATTCAGCCCCTCAACAGTCTGAAGGATTGTAGACCAGCCCTCTGCTTAAAAGGTTTGAGGACCCCTGGACTAGATGCTCCATGTGGTCTCTTCGAATTTTATGATTCTAGTGTACACCAGTGTAGCCTCTGGGGCAGCAGAAGGCATGTTTGCTCCATCTCTGCAGATACTTCAGGCTGGATATTGTGCCACCTCTCAATCATCTCTTTTTCAATCATCTCTTGACTGATTCCCTTCCCTTGATGCCTGTGTCTGTGTGAGTGACTTGTAGGAATGTCCACCTCTTAGCATAACAAAGCTCTCCACTGCTTTCTAATGGCCCCTAGTCAGCAGCCCTGAAAAAGCCTCTGTGCCTCCACCATGGGCCTTCCAAGCGTCCTCCTGTTTGGCTTAATTCTTTCTCCTCCTTCAGTTTGGAGAGGCCATAAAAACCTTTCAGCATCTTGACAACTGAAAAAGGCAGAACAGGGTCCCCAACTGCTGGATAATTCAGGAGGGCTTCTTTTCTCATTTTAATTGGCCGCCTAATTGGAATGTTTATGAGTTCTGAGAAAGCCGGGGATGAAAAGGCAGGGCGAGCAATTATGCCGAAAGCGTTCCTATCTGGCAGGGTTCAGGGGGGTTGCTTATTTCTTTCCCCTTTTTGGAGGGTTGCCTCTCTCCTGCGTTCTCTCCTTCTGAGAAAAAAGAAAGAAAGTTCACCGGCGTGCCGTGCCTTCTTTCAAATACCTTGATGCGAAACAACGTAATTCCCCAAGTCAGAAATGTATGTCAAATTGTGCTTTGCCAGTAGCAAAGTTGGCTCTGTTCTTCAAGGCCTCTTTGCATTCTTGCTCTCTCTCAACTCTTCACACACACCAAAAAAAAAAATGTTAGCATAACATGAAGAACAGGAGGCTATCGGGTGGCTGTCAAGTTTATAACTGCCTGCACTCCTCGCTGGTTGGAGATAAGGCTGTAAGCAGAAGCCCTTGATGGAGTTGATTAATTCTCTGGAACGAAGGTTTGTCTTCCCTGGCTCAATGAATGACTTCATTCTAGCAGATGAGGTCATCTGAGTCAAGGCAATAAACTTTCAGATATTCACATGAAAGCCAGTTTTTCAAAAGCTTCCAACCCCCTTAAAAAGAAAAGAAAAGAATTGAAAGAGAGAGATGGGTATCTGTCCATTTACCTACATTAAAAGCAACTTCACAAAGTGAGCATTATCGAGGTTTCTTTCACACTCGGTGCCGCTATAACTGTGTGGCTGCATCCTATGGAATCTAGGGATGTGTAGTTTGGTAAGGGCTTTCCAGCAGAAAATGTGGAATATTGCTGGAAATGCTAATACAGTAGAGTCTCGCTTATCCAACATTCTGTATTATCCAATACAGTCTGCCTTTTAGTAGACAATGTTTTTATAGTCAATGTTTTCAATATACAGTAGAGTCTCACTTATCCAACATAAACGGGCTGGCAGAATGTTGGATAAGTGAATATGTTGGATAATAAGGAGGCATTAAGCAAAAGCCTATTAAACATCAAATTAGGTTATGATTTTACAAATGAAGCACCAAAACATCATGTTAGACAACAAATTTGGCAGAAAAAGTAGTTCAGTACGCAGTAATGCTATGTAGTAATTACTGTATTTATGAATTTAGCACCCAAATATCACGATATATTGAAAACATTGACTACAAAAATGCGTTGGATAATCCAGAATGTTGGATAAGCGAGTGTTGGATAAGTGAGACTCTACTGTATTGCGATGTTTTGGTGCTAAATTCGTAAATACAGTAATTCCTATCCAACTGCTTTTTCTGTCAATTTGTTGTAAAACAATGTTTTATTGCTTAATTTGTAAAATCATAACATAATATTATGTTTAATAGACTTCTCCTTAGTCCCTCCTTATTAGCCAACATTTTCACTTATCCAACGTTCTACCGGCCCGTTTATGTTGGATAAGTGAGACTCTACTGTACTAGGCTCCCAAAGCCACAGCAATTGAAGTTATCTGAATGCCTTATAAGTGTAAATTGAAACCTAAGAAATTTAATAGGCTTTTCCTTAGTCCCTCCTTATTATCCAACATTTTCACTTATCCAACATTCTACCGGCCCATTTATGTTGGATAAGTGAGACTCTACTGTTGTCGACCGCGTTTTAGGGGGATCGGGCCCCTTAAGGAGAGAGCCGATCCGGTCCTGAGAGAACGGACCTTGGCGGAGCCAATAGGAAAATATGAGCCGCAATACAACCTGAAGCCGAAATGAAGAAGGTCCGCCAAAGTTGAAGGAAAATCCGCCAAGGAGTCTTTATTGAGCGATTCAGCTGAAAAGGACTCTAGTAGTGATCATTCAGTCTACTAGGGTACCATATAACCAAAATAAAGCCATATTTATACAATGTTTCAGTCTGACAGCCCCTTGAATTTCCCGCCCCGCTCCCCTGCCCATCTGATCGCGGATAGGCTAGAGTGTTGAACGAGGCGGGCTTTCGTTTCCCGCCTTGCTCTGCTGGCCCAATAGGGAGCTGCTTTTTGTCCCCACTCGGGCCAATCAGAGAGGAGAAGGCGGGAGTTATTGGAACAATGAAGTGACTGAGCAGGAAGGATCGGATTAATTCCTGCCCGGCCGAATTCTAAAGGGATTAATGACAGCAATCAAGGGTTCCTGTCACGTACACAGATTTCAGATATGCCTTGGGGTGTCAGAGGTGGAAGTAGGGATGGGTGGTGATGGGCTCAGCAGGGCGCCTTCCTGAGGTGTCCTGGATTTCCTTTTGGAGGAGATATGACAATGTTTGCCTTGAGGGCGAATCACCTTTAGGTCAAATACTCCGAATTCGGCGACTCAAGCCCTATATTGTCCATGCAATCTGAATCTGATTAGGTTAAGCGGCAGCGGATTAACCTTTTGTTTTTGGGAAGGTAAGCCTGGGTCATAGAAAATGGAGCAGGTTCTGGGGTTCAAGTTGAGTTCGAAATATTCCCTATTTGATTTCATGACTTGGCAATTATATGAAATAAAATGAAAAATAAAATAAAGTTGGAATATAAACCCAGCTGGGAAAAATACATATGTTCCGGGGATCCCAAAGAGTACAAATACATATAGGCAGATAGATAGATTTCAAGGAAGTAAGGGAGAATCCATAGAGGTGGGTTACATTGCATAAAGGGGAATCATGAATGATATAAACAATTTGAAAACATTTGATAAGAACGAAGTTCACAACATCTGGGGAACCCAATATGGAAATTCATAAAAGTGGAGTTTTAGCAGCATGATTTCACAATTCATGAAGTTAGCCCAATGATTAGAAATTCATACAACAGTGATTCATGAGGGTGTCCAGGTACATAGAATATGAAAATTCACGGATACATGAGGAAAAGAGTTCATCTGTGATGGAAGGAATTCATAGAGATGGCATGGGGAAGAGGCACATGTGGGTTGCAGTCTTTGGAAGTATAAGATTTCATAAGTTCAGGGATAGGTCTGGGGAAGAGTGTTCTTCTTCTTCATAAAATTATGAAGGTATGAATGAAACGTGGAGGGCGCCCGTCCAGGCACCCTCCTGGCAGGCTGTAGAGAGGGTGAAGGTCCTTGGAGAACTATGTCTCCCCAGCGGGGGAGCGATCCCCCATCCCCAGTTCACAGAAAGGGACCAGGGATCTCCTAAAACCATCCCGCGGGTCGCGGGGAGAGGAAAGTCCGGGATAAGGCTGGAAGAGAGCAGTCTGGCTTGAAAGGAGCAGTCGGTTCCATTTGACAGTCAGCTGATGAGGTGCCGAGAACTGGACCGATTTTGGTTCCGTTGGTGGTCCTTGAGTCAGGAGCCTTAGAAAGGGTTAGGACTAAAAGAGGAGCGTGCTAGGGGTAATTTTGATAAAGATATGAGCCAATTTGTATCACCCACCGTATTAACCTATGGCGGGCGAAGCCTCCGCCAGGGTTTAAAGATCGGACGGGTTAGTGAGAGAGAGAGAGAGAGGGGGGGGGGAAATTGCGTGCAAAGGAAGGAGTCAGAGAAAGACACAAAATAACCAGATAGAGAGTGTTACTGTTAAAATAAATGCTACTTTTATTGGGGGGTTTGTTACATAGTTCAGGGAAGGGGAAAGTGGGAACAAAAGGATCTTTTAATAATAGTCTGCTGCGGTCCCGCTCCGTTCCTTTTGGTGATGGATCTGCGGAACTCTCCGCTGCGGGTTCAAATCAATTTGAAAGCCGGGGTGACGGTCATCACTACTGTACTAGGTTCCTAAAGCTACGGCAATCGTGGTTATCTGAAAGCCTTATAAGTGTAAATTGAAACCTGAGAATGTTTTCTCACCTGATAAAAGACCTTTGTGGCCCCATCTACGCTGCCATATAATGCAATTCTAAACTGCATCAAACTGTATTATATGGCAGTGTAGATAGCAACTGAGTCTTTGGCATGTTTGAGTTAATATGACAGCTAAAAAGCTTGGTTTGTGTTCAATGTCTTGTCGAAAGCTTTCATGGCTGGAATCGCTGGGTGGTTGTGAATTTTCCGGGTTGTATGGCCATGTCCCAGAAGCATTCTCTCCTGACGTTTTGCCCATATCTATGGCAGGCATCTTCAGAGGTTGTGAGGTATATTGGAAACAAAGCCAGGGAAGTTTATATATCTGTGGAAGGCCCAGGATGGGAGAAAGGATTCTTGTCTGTTGGAGACCAGTGTAAATGTTGTAATTAATCACCTTGATGAACATTAATGGCCTTGTCAGCTTCATGTCCTGGCTTCTTCCTGCCTGGGGGAATCCTTTGTAGGGAGGTGTTAGCTGGCCCTGACTGATTCATGTCTGGAATTCCTCTCTTTTCATAATGTTGTTCTTTATTTACTGTCCTTATTTTAGAGTTTTTTAAATACTGGTAGCCAGATTTTGTTCATTTTCATGGTTTCCACCTTTCTGTTGAAATTATCCATATGCTTGTGGATTTCCAACAGGCATGAGTTCTTTCTCCCAACTTGGACCTTCCACAGATATATAAACCTCCCTTGTTTAGTTTCAAATATAACTCACAACCTCTGAGAATGCCTGCCATAGATGTGGGCAAAACGTCATGAGAGAATGCTTCTGGAACATGGCCATACAGCCGGAAATCCCACAACAACCCTTGGTTTGTGTTTTTGTTCATTCAGTCACTTCAGTTCGTTGCCTCACCAACCTACAACTCCCTGATTCCATAGCATTGAGCTTTGGCAGTTAAAATGGTGTCAAATTGAATTAATTCAGATACATCCTTAGACTCGGTTTCTCATGCCTTCTGCATATACCAGCTATTGGTGATCGGAAGGCTATGAAGAAGACATGTTCCAATTTCTGGGTGAGCAGGTAGCCTCACAAAGCAGAAACCAAATTTCCAGGAATCTTGGCATTGTGTGTACTATACTTTATGGTAAATAGACGACTGAAGAATATTATAATAAACAAGTAAACTGGGATACATGAAACAGTAGGACTGCATCCAGTGCTAGAGCCTACTTAGCTATAATACTACACATGTCCTAAAAGCTCTGATTTTCAGAAAGTAGCTGTAATACAAAATGCAAATGATCCAACTGGGCTCCAGTACACAAGAAACGCCAGGCTTTGTTGCACGTCCAGTTGTTTCATATTGAAATATCAGCATGCATTCCCGGGATTAGAAGGGAGGGCCGTTGTTTAAAACAACATCCCCACCAAAATCAATTCAATTTACCATCATTGGGCGAGCAGACTAATGCACACTGATAGCTGCTTTTGCTTAGGGCAGAGAAATGGCTTTCCGCTGTGATCAATAGGCCGGGTACTATTGAAATCAATGGAACTTAAATTGGTCGTGATTGATTTTCCCCATTGATTTCAGTGGGTCTACTCTGAACATGGACACATCTAGCTCCAATCCGGGATGATAGTTTTCCTTTCTGCAGATCAATTTTTGCTGGCATGATCCTGCAAAGTCACATAAGTTTACGGAAGTATGAGTGGCAATATTTTAGTAATGCTTTGTATCACAAAGGGTGCATCTCCACTGTGGAATTAATTCAGTTTGACACCACTTTCATTGCCACGGCTCAATGTAGTTTTATATGGTATGCCAAAGAGTTCTGGTGCCTTACCAAACTACAACTTTCATGGCATGGCAGTTGAAGTGATGTCAAACTGCATTAACCGCAAAGCATCCTATATTGTGTTGTCGAAGGCTTTCATGACTAGAATCACAGGGTTGTTGTGTGTTTTCCAGCCATGTTCCAGAAGCATTATCTCCTGACGTTTCGCCCACATCTGTGGCAGACATCCTCAGAGGTTGTGAGGCCATAGATGTGGGTGAAACATCAGGAGAGAATGCTTCTGGAACATGGCTATACAGCCCGGAAAACACACAACAACCCTGCATACTATATTAATCCTTGCTGAAAGGATCACATAGCAGGCTAATAAATTAATTCCGGAATCCTGTGATTTGTAGTTTGGTGAGGCATCTGCTTTCATTAGGATGGAATGCTAAAGACCTCATGAAACGACAACTCCCAGGATTCTATAGCATTTAGTCGTGAGAATTAAAGTAACGTCAAACTGCATTAATTCTACCATATAGATGCACCCAAAGTGTCCTATGTTAGTCCTTGCTGATGAAAGGATCACATAGCAGGCTAATACATTAATACCAGAATCCTGGGATTTGTAGTTTGGTGAGACACTCGCTTTCGTTACAAGGGAATGCTAAAGACCTTGTCAAACTACAACTCCCAGGATTCTGTAGCATTTAGTCATGGGAATTAAAGTGATGTCAAACTACATTAATTCTATAGTCTAGATCAGGGGTCCTCAAACTTTTAAAGGAGAGGGCCGGTCCACAATCCTTCAGACCGTTGAGGGGCCAAATTATCATTTGGGGAAAAAAACGAACAAATTCCTAGGCACACTGCACATGTCTTATTTGTAGTGCAAAACAACAATAACAATGAAAGAACAATACAATATTTAAAAAATGAAAACAATTTTAACCAACATAAACATATCAGGCTTTCAATAGGAAGTGTGGGCCTGATTCTGGCCTAAGAGATAGTCAGGCTAATTAGGATTGTTGCGAGCCTAAGTCTAAAATCATTTATTTATTTGTTTGCTACATTTATTTACTACATTTATATCCCACCCTTCTCACCCCGAAGGGGACTCAGAGCAGCTGTATGTACATATATTATATTATTAGCATAGCACAATATTAGCATTATATATTACTATATCGAACTATACCACTATACTGTAATATTATATGTAAAATATTACATATAATTAATATTATTATATGGTATTATTATTAGTATTATATTGTATAAAATGATAATATTATTATCAATATCATATGTATATACAATATATTATCTTATTAAAACTGATATAAAAATAATATATTATAAATGAGGGCGGGGGCCAGGTAAATGGCCTTGGAGGGCCGCATCCGGCCCCCGGGCCTTAGTTTGGGGACCCCTGGTCTAGATGTACCCCAAAACACAAATAACTGAAGGACTAGAGATTGAGAGCCACTGTTCTAACTGATATGTTGTGTCTGTTGCAAAGTTTTAAATAATCGTTTTGTTATGTATTTTAATCTTGTAAATTGCATTGTGTTTTATGTATATTTCAATTGTTGTTTTAGGGCTTTGTCCCCATGTAAGCCGCCCCTCTTCCCCTCGGGGAGATGGAGGCGGGGTATAAGAAATAAATTATCATCATCATCATCATCATCATCATCATCATCATTATTATATTGTATGACACAGCAAACAAAACAGATATGCTGGATTTTATATCACAAAATCACAAGTCGAACACTTCCCAAATATCTAGGACTGTGTGATGTATTATTGTTGTTGTTGTTGTTATTATTATTATTATTATTATTATTATTATTATTATTATTATTATTGCCACAAAGACATAGTATGACACAGCAAATGAGATCTATATGCTGGATTTCATTTATTATTATTATTATTATTATTATTATTATTATTATTATTATGACTTTTAAAAGAAATTTGAAATGATATGCAAGAAAATTACGGAGCAGAAAGAAAGAAGAATATGCAAATTTCCCAGTTTGAAAACAAGTCTATATATGCAGCTCTGCCTTTAACCATTTCCTATATGAAAGGTTTACTAATACATTTACATCTCCAAGGCTCTAGTCATTTCCACTGACAACAGACACTTGAATTTCAACATACAATATTTATGCATATCATTACGGGTAAGTAGGAAAGTCAAACTCTGCGTCGCCCCTTGGTTACCGATGCCTTTGTCATTTCTGTCCATCTCTCAGTGATCTGTGGAATGGTATATATTAAGTTTCAATGCAGAAATAATATGGCACTTCACGTTTGGAATAAAATATCAGGAACCGCTAAGGCGCAATGGCAGGGCCTATATATATATATATATATATATATATATATATATGAAATGAGCCTTAAAGAAGGAATGCATAAACTGTGAATTGATGCCACTTTAGCCTCCCCATTAAAAATATTCAAACCATAAATCAAAATTCAAGGTGTATAAGTAATATTCAATTTCAAATTTATGGCATTTTCAAATAGGATGATTTTCCTCAAATGCGCCATAAATTTGGTTGCAGGGAATTGCATATGCCACCTTATCATGACAGTTGCTTTATCTACACAGTCCACTGAAGCCTCGTCACTTTATATAATCTGAATTCACAAATCAACTGTCGTCTTCACTTCACCGATTCATTGCTGATGGGCCTTTCACAATGTTCAAAAAGGAGGGGGTAGAAATCCTCTCCCGGTTGACATGGCTAATAAATGGAGAGGTGAACGCAGCCCATCCATTGCCGCTGTTCCTATTGTAGTGTCTCGAGTGATACATGGCAAAATAACCTCATAAACCAACCTCATCTTTTGACCTCGGCAAAGTAAATGGAAACAGAGGGCGGTTGAGGCTGATCACTTCCATTTAAGTGCCCAGAGCCACCAGAGAGAAACCACCAAATTCTCACTTCTCCACTGGAGAAAATAACACTCATTTACCTGCCTGCCCTCTCTTTCCTTAAGTTGAGGGAAAGGATTTTCTTTCTCAAAAAGGACAATTTAGAATGACTATATTTATATATACACTACAGGGCTAGGATACTTGACCTTACAATACAATCCTATCTTCTATCTTATGATCCCAAAGTGGTATTCAATAAAACTAAACTGGCAAACTTAAAATGGTGCAAATAATAATAATAATAATAATAATAATAATAATAATAATAACTGACAAAGTTCTGGAACACAACACACCAGATATCACAGTTGTAGAAAAGAACAAGGTTTGGATAATTGATGTCGCCATCCCAGGTGACAGTCGCATTGATGAAAAACAACAGGAAAAACTCAGCCGCTATCAGGACCTCAAGATTGAACTTCAAAGACTCTGGCAGAAACCAGTGCAGGTGGTCCCGGTGGTGATGGGCACATTGGGTGCCGTGCCAAAAGATCTCAGCCGGCATTTGGAAACAATAGACATTGACAAAATTACGATCTGCCAACTGCAAAAGGCCACCCTGCTGGGATCTGCACGCATCATCCGAAAATACATCACACAGTCCTAGACACTTGGGAAGTGTTCGACTTGTGGTTTTGTGAAACGAAATCCAGCATGTCTATCTTGTTTGCTGTGTCATACAACATCGTTGTGTCAATAATAATAATAATAATAATAATAATAATAATACCATCAGAACAAATGCAATTAAGGCCAAGATCGAAAAATCAGCTGATGACCCAAAATGCAGACTGTGCAAGGAAACCGATTAAACCATTGATCATATCCTCAGCTGCTGTAAGAAAATCGCACAGACAGACTACAAACAGAGGCACAACTACGTGGCCCAAATGACTCATTGGAACTTATGCCTCAAGTACCACCTGCCAGCAGCAAAGAACTGGTGGGATCACAAACCTGCAAAAGTATTGGAAAATGAACATGCAAAGATACTGTGGGACTTCCGAATCCAGACTGACAAAGTTCTGGAACACAACACACCAGATGTCACAGTTGTGGAAAAGAAAAAGGTTTGGGTCATTGATGTTGCCATCCCAGGTGACAGTCGCATTGACGAAAAACAACAGGAAAAACTCAGCTGCTATCAGGATCTCAAGATTGAACTTCAAAGACTCTGGCAGAAACCAGTGCAGGTGGTCCCGGTGGTGATGGGCACACTGGGTGCTGTGCCAAAAGATCTCAGCCAGGATTTGGAAACAATAGACATTGACAACATTACGATCTGCCAGCTGCAAAAGGCCACCCTGCTGGGATCTGCACACATCATCCGAAAATACATCACACAGTCCTAGACACTTGGGAAGTGTTCGACTTGTGGTTTTGTGAAACGAAATCCAGCATGTCTATCTTGTTTGCTGTGTCATACAATATAATAATAATAATAATAATAATAATAATAATAATAATAATAATAATAATAATAATAATAATAATAGAAGGTAACTCCCATATTATAATTCAGCCACTTTAAAATGCAGATTAAAACTGGTTAATGTATCATTGGCTCTCCATATTTGTGGGTTTAACTTTGTGTATTTGATTAATATGTACTCCCTTGAAATCTTTCTCACTTCCAGTGCAACTCTATAGTCAAACTCTGTTCGAAATTGACCATAGCGATTCCTAAAGAGAACATGCCTTAAAGTACCTGTAAGTCTTCTATTGCAAATCTTCTGGAATATAACAACTACAGTCAAGTCTCACTTATTCAACATAAACGGGCCGGCAGAACATTGGATAAGTGAATATGTTGGATAATAAGGAGGGATCAAGGAAAAGTCTATTAAACATCAAAGTAGGTTATAATTTTACAATTGAAGCACCAAAACATCATGTTATACAACAAATTTGACAGAAAAAGTAGTTCAATGCGCAGTAATGCTATGTAGTAATTACTGTATTTACGAATTTAGCACCAAAATATCACGATGTATTGAAAACATTGGCTACAAAAATGCGTTGGATAATCCAGAATGTTGGATAAGCGAGTGTTGGATAAGTGAGACTCTACTGTACCTTCAAAATACATACCATAAAATTAAGCAGAAGATAACACTTTCAAACCAGGAAGAGATTTTTTTTCCAAATTTTGTTATATCAATAAAGGGAAATATTAAATAGATAGAGGTAAGAGGCTCAAGGCCGGCTGGCTTGATACAGTTCTCCTCCTTCCATAATGTGAACAAAAGCATGTTTAACTGACCAAAGAGGAGTAAAAGAAGTAAGAAATGGAGGAACTTGCAACAGTCAGTTGTTTGAACAGTACAGCTGTTAACCATGGCCTAATTTGGCTCGTTCCGACCGTCAGGTGCACCGTTTCCTAATTAAATTATTCGACAAAACACGAACTATAAAGCATTCTGCTAAAACCTAATTAAGAGTGTGATTTGATAAAAGCCCATTCTGCACTTTTCATTTACATTCTCAAAGGTGGAAAGGAGGGGACCGGGGAGGGAGGGATGGATTCCTCAGCATCCACGCTTCATGCCGCACATATCTTCAGCTTCACAGGGTTGGGTTTTTTTTCAACATTTCTCTAGATTTTTGAACTAGAAGGACTCCAGGCTCAGATCTTATCAATTCATTAATGGGGCTGGCAATATTCTTCGCTGATTCTCCCCACCCCATTTAAAAAAAAAAAATGGGAAGAAGAAAAAGCACAACTTGACAAACCTAATAGAAAGGCATCATTAAAAGAGGCCTCTTTGAAGTCTTGGCCCTTGTTCAAGCTACATATGGCTGCATAATCTTTTAAAACGTGTGATTCAAGTCTCAATTTAATTATGTAATAGCCCAAATGGAATTACACTGCGGATGAAGAGCAGCAGCTCAGCACAAACACAGGCTGGGACGTCATCATGGATGACCTGCGTCTCTTTGCTTTAGCCGCTGGCTTGGAATGCGTTGGATTGTGCATAGTCAAGGCCAACCTGAAATCTTGTTGGTGTCTTATCCATTAGCAAATTCAGTTAAACATTTTGGTCCAATGAGACATGGACGTATTTCATTAAAGGTTGCATCTACACTGTCAAATGAATGCAGTTTGATGCTAAGAGGGTTGAATGAAAAGTAATGCCTCCGCCTTTGTTACTTGGGTTTGAATGGGAATATTTTAATAAATCAAATGCAGAAATAATCCTTAGAATGTGCTCTTTAACTACCACTATTCACTTTTCCACATAATCACCAGACAATTGGATACCTTTCTGCCAACGATTGATATGTTTTCTGAAGCTGTCACGGAAGAAGTCGACACTCTGTTTTCGCAACCAGTATCTCACAGGACCCATCATGCACAGATCTTCCGATAGCCAAGCAAAGCAATAATGTGACCCACATGTTCTTGTGAAATGCCGATTATGCTTGAAATTTCTCTCTGAGTGATACGACGACCATCCTGAATCGATCTGTCAAACTTTTGCTTGTGAAACTCGGTGGTTGTTGTCACAGGACAGTCAACTCTTTGTTTGTCACGCAAGTCAGATGTTCCCACCTCAACATCTTTAAACTTACTCGCCCAATGATGCACAAGACTCACATCAAGACAATTACAATAAACAGCTTGCATTCTCTGATGAATCTCCTTTGGGGTGACACCTTCTGCTGTCAAGAATTCAATGACTGCAGGTTCCATACTTCACACTTTAACAACACAACCGTTCAATGCTAAGGCTTCCCACCAAATAGAACTGTAGAGGAGAGTCTACTGAACAAGCCAGTGTCTCCCGCATATCAGTATTGCTGTCTGTTGAGGAGTTAGGAAGGCGGAGGCATTACTTTTCATTCAACCTTCGTACTTCAACTATCATGCCTTTATATTGTGGAATCCCGGCAGTTGTAGTTTTATGATGCAGCCGCACAGAACGTTATGAGACTTTATAAAATTACAACTCCCAGTCCCATACCCTTGAGTCATGGTGGTTAAAGTGGTGTCAAACTGCATTCATTCTACGATGTAGATGCACTGTATGCTTCAGCTGCTATGGTTCATGGGTATTGCAATTTTCAAGCTCATTAGCTTTTTTTCTGCCAAAGAGTGCTGGTGTCTCACCAAACTACACATCCCAGGATTGGGATTGTCCATACTAAACTGATATCCCCTTGATGGATTGTCACCTTGTCGTGATGAGGGGGCTTGCTTGTCCCAATGAACCAGTGGGTGCAACCATCGGAGTCATGCACTCCCAGGAGGGGCCATAGGGGAGGATAGCAAACAAGAACAATCCAAAGACCCAAAGATCTCAACAGCGGAGCAGGCGGATGATAACATGGTACATGTTACAATGGCTGTGAAGGTGGAAGAAGACTGCAACAGATTGAGAAGCCAACGTCATAGTGTTAACCACACTACTGTTTGGGACCCTCACTCTGTGAAGATTGTGTGTTGGTCAGCTATGCACCGACCTCCACACATTAAAAAAAAAATCATGCACAGGAATCTTCCCAAAAAAAAAACTAAATGGGAAAAAATGGAGAATATGCATCAAATTACTTTCCTGACCATGGAGTTTATTCTGGCCAACAAATACTCCTGGGGATGGAGCTGTGCAATACGGTTGGCCCTCTGTATCCATGGATTCTGTTTTAATGGATTCAGCCATGCAGAGCTTGAAAATATTTAGAAAAAATCCCAAAAGCAGGCCTATAACAACAACAACAACAACAACAACAACAACAACAACAACAACTTTATTTATTTATACCCTACCACCATCTCCCCAAGGGGACTCGGAGCAGCTTAGATGGGGCAGAGCCCGAACAACATAATTAAGCAAAAACAACATACACACAATTCACAGAATAACAAGATAAAAACAAAATACAATATAAAACAGGGATATTATAATCAATAATATCAGTCAACCACCAATACAGTTCTGTTGTCTACATAGGTGGAGGAACTGAACCATTGTGATGACTCATGGGCTTTGTAGTCCTGCTCAGGACATTGTGATGCCTGATGAAGAAGAAAACTTGGGTTTTTTACCATCCCAGTCAGAACTGGAATCTTCTCAGCCAGATCTTTCCCAGGCAGATCTGGGAACCTTGCACCTGCAAGAAAGTTGTGTCCCAGAAGTATGTCAAACAAACCCTGAGCCTACATCTCCTGTGTTCTCTCGCCATGAATTTTGTAAACAACAGAGAGGTTTGGAAGCAGCCTCGCGCAGGAGTGCTAGAATAACAGCTAAGAATTTAGCCAATTAAGCCTGCTTTTCGTGAGAATCTTTAAGGAGTCAAACATCTGGTCTCAGAGTTTAGCTTTCGTTTCTGGTTCCCAGAGAACTGCTTCGGCGGGAAAGTTAGACTCTATATAGGTGTTTTACCCGCGAAGTAACTTTGCGGAGTCAATTCGTCAGCCTCCGGAGCGAGTTGTGTCTGGACAGCGCGCTCCGTTTCAAGCCTCGTTCCTGCTCAAGCCTTGTCCTGGTTTCCAGCCTTCGCTCCTGTTTCCCAGCCTTTGTTTACCTACGGACCTTGCCTTGTTTCCCAGGACTAAACCTTGCCTTGTTTCACGGATTTTACCAAGTTATTCCACGGACCTTGTTCTTGTTCCTTGCTACCTAGTTCCACGATTCAAGCCTTGTTTCAAGTATCAAGTTATTTCCTAGCCTTGCTCAAGTTCATGGACTAAAGGACCTTGTCATCTCCCCTCACTTTGCTTGGCAAAGTGAGTGTTTCGGTTATTGGATTACAACTTTGGACCTTAATATTCCATATTGGACATTGCCTTTTTGGACTAATTTTGACCTAATTTTCTACTTCTGGACTATTTCCTATACTTGATTTTATTAACTTTATATATTTCCTTAATAAAGATATTAGATAGATTCTGGCCTCTGTGTATGGTTATTGGTGCCTTTGCTGTCTGGGTCTTGACAGTTTGACTCCGCCAACCCTAAGCACCAATTAACCTCGGCCAGTATGTCTACCGGAGCCGGACCTGGACCGGGCGGCCAGCCGATTACCTACACCATCGACAAGGATGAGGTGGACCGAATCCGTGATAAGCTCAATGCACAGGATGGGGAAATAAAGGGTTTGAAGGAACGCGGAATCCGTCTTCCGGCCATGGCGTTGCCAACCAAGTTCACTGGAGAAGCTTCTAAGGTTCATGTTTTCCGTCGCCAATGCCAAGCTTATCTAGAGGCCCGTGCTGCCGAGTTTCCCCAAGAAGACATCAAAGTGGCGTGGGTTTACAGTCTTCTAGACGGGCCAGCGGCCAACTGGGCGACGGCACTGTTCGACCAAGCCTCTCCACACCTAAGATCAGCGCAACGCTTCTTGGACCACCTTAAGGAGACTTGGGGAATCGAGGACAATTTGGAGGCAGCCGGTCACAAACTCCGCCGCCTCTTCCAAGGAGACAGACCCATGTCTCAGTACATAGCCGAGTTCCGAGTGCTGGCCCACAACACCGGCTGGAATGATGTAGCCCTCAGAGGACAATTCCGGGAGGGTCTCAACATCGAAATGCTGGAGGAAATCTCCAAGGTGGATCCTCCCCAGACCCTCGAAGCACTCATTGATCAATGTTTACGGGCTGAAGTCATGATTGCTAACAGGAAACAGTGGGTTCGAGGCCAGGGCGGTAGAGCTGGGGCAAAACCCCCCGCTCCCGCCAGTGTTCAGCCGCGTCCAGTGTGGAGACCCCCACCACCAACCCCATACCCCAGAGGAAGCGAGGAGATGCCGATGCAGTTGGGCAACGTGCGTCCCAGACTAGATGCCGCCGAGAAGGCCCGTCGTCAACGCTTAAACCTCTGTTGGTACTGCGGGAACGGGGGCCACTTCGCGAGAGAGTGCCCAGCCAAAGGGAAGCCCGCCGCCCGTCTTGCGGCGGCGTCCTCCACGGAGACGAAGACGTCTGAGGCGGCTGGCACACAGCCGGCGGGGGAAGCCAACGACCGGGCGTAGAGAGGCTCGCCAACCCGGTCAAAAAACCCATTCAAGAGCCGCCAACCGGGGTCCTGTTCCTTCTAGTGGTCACCTTATGGTCAGCAAAAAAGGGACCCGTCATGATCCACGCCATGATAGACTCCGGAGCCACCAACAACTTCATTGATAGAGAGTATGCCGACTCTCTGGGATTACAATATCATGACTTCAAGAATGCCCGTGTGGTGCAAGCCATAGACGGCCGCCCCCTCAAGACGGGCCCCGTAAGCCAGTGGTCGGAACCCACCAGGATGTGGATAAGGGAACATATGGAAGAGATTTCCTTCTTTGTTACCGAGGTTCCCCATTTCCCTGTGATTTTGGGAATTCCATGGCTGACTCTCCACGACCCTAGCATCTCTTGGTCCAACAGAGAACTGCAGTTTGCTTCAAAGTACTGCCAAAACCATTGCCTCGTAGCCAAGGTCTGCCATGCCACAGACACCGAGCCCATCATCACCCTGCCCAAGAAGTACTCCGAGTATTGGGATGTATTCAATGAAAAAGAAGCCGAGAAATTACCCCCGCATAGACCTTATGACTGTGCCATTGACCTGGTGGAGGGGGCCCCGATCCCGCGAGGGCATCTATACTCCCTGACTGAACCGGAGCAAGAAGCTCTCAGGGAATTCATAGAGTCAAACCTTCGTAAAGGATTCATTAGACCCTCTCAATCCCCAGCCGCCTCCCCAGTGATGTTTGTGAAGAAGAAGTCAGGGGAACTACGCTTGGTGGTGGACTACAGAGCATTGAACAATATCACCAAGCGGAACAGCTATCCCCTGCCCTTAATCTCGGATCTACTGGATCGCCTTCGAGGAGCCAAGGTTTACACCAAGCTGGATCTTCGGGGGGCTTACAACTTAGTTCGCATCAGAGAAGGGGACGAGTGGAAGACCGCCTTCCAGACTAAATTCGGATTATTCGAGTCCCGAGTTATGAATTATGGATTATGCGGAGCTCCCGCAACGTTCCAGCATTTTGTCAATGACATTTTTCAGGACTATCTAGATAGGTTCTTGATAATCTACCTGGACGATTTTTTGGTGTTTTCTAGATCACAATCAGAACATGAGAATCACGTCAAAATGGTGTTACAACGATTGCGGGATCATGGACTTTATGCCAAGCTGGAAAAATGCGCTTTTGATCTACAAGAGGTAGATTTCCTTGGATACCGTATCTCGCCTCTAGGGCTCTCCATGGATCCAGCCAAGGTTTCAGCAGTATTGGAATGGCGGGCGCCAACTAACAAGAAAGAGGTGCAGCGATTCTTGGGGTTCGCGAACTATTACCGCAAGTTCATTCCAGATTTTGCCCGCTGGTCTGACCCAATCACTGGCTGCATCCGTGGAAAACAGCCCTTCCGCTGGACTGATCAAGCAGAGAAAGGGTTCCAGCAACTAAAGAAATTATTCACGTCCCAGCCAATCCTACAGCACCCAGATCCTGGAACCCCTTTTGTTGTGCAAGCGGACGCCTCTGATGTGGCAATTGGGGCTGTACTCCTACAACCGGTGGGAGATCACCTTCATCCTTGTGCCTTCTATTCCCGTCAACTAACAGCACCAGAGAGAAATTACACCATTTGGGAAAAGGAACTATTGGCCATAAAGGCAGCCTTTGAAACTTGGAGACATTGGCTAGAAGGAGCCAAATTCCCCATTGAAGTCCATACTGATCATCGGAATCTGGAGCATCTAAGAACTGCCCGCAAACTAAATCAGAGGCAACAACGTTGGGCTTTATTCTTTGAACGTTTTAACTTCCAGATTCATTATGTAACCCCAGCTCAAACCAAGCAAGCAGACGCCCTGTCACGTAAACCGGAATACGCTGCAGGACGCAAGGAGACCTTTGAATCCCAACTATTACAACCAGAGAACTTTGCCACGCTCACAGTGGGAAACACCAAATCCACTTTCATTGAATCAACTCCACCTACTCTTGGGCCCCTCTGTGCTCAAGAAATCAGGGCTAGTCAGCAAGCAGATGCCTGGGCGCAGGACCAACTCCGTCAAGGACTGCAATTTCCCTTCTCACTTAAGGATGGACTGCTTTGCTATAGAAATCATGTTTATATCCCACCAGGGCAGGGCAGGGAAAAAGCACTTCGTCTGTGTCATGACTGCAAGCCAGCAGGGCATTTCGGACTATTTAAAACCATGCATTTGATCTTAAGAGATTTCTGGTGGCCCAAGATCCGCAAGGATGTAGAAAAATATGTCAACACCTGCCCAGTATGCCAGCGCTCCAAGACAAGACGGGAGAAGCCCTCAGGGCTTCTGCATCCCCTTCCTACTCCATCTCGCCCATGGGAAATAATCTCTGCGGATTTCATCACTGACCTACCACCTTCCTGTGGATTCACCACGATCCTAGTGGTGGTGGACCTTTTCACCAAGTTAGCCCATTTCATTCCCTGTGAAGGCCTCCCCACGGCCAAAGAGACTGCAGATCTATTCCTCCAACATGTTTTCAGACTACATGGATTACCCAAGAGTTTGGTCACAGACCGTGGATCTCAATTCACCTCTCGTTTCTGGAAGGCACTACAAAAACTATTGGGCATAGACTCTCGTTTATCTTCAGCTCATCATCCTCAAACAGATGGGCAAACGGAACGCACCAATGCCACTTTGGAACAGTATCTTCGCTGTTATGTAAACTACCAACAGGACAATTGGGCTTCTCTATTACCACTGTCAGAGTTTGCCTACAACAATGGAGTTCAAGCTTCTACAAAAGAAACGCCGTTCTTTGCAAACTACGGCTTTCATCCACGTTTCTTTCCCCCTGTCATTGAAACTTCAGAAGTCCCCGCAGCAGAGGATTGGCTGCAGGAACTCACAGCGGTGCAACAACTTTTGCTCCAACAACTAGACCAAGCCAAGGAGGACTATAAACGTCACGCGGACAAACATCGCCAGCCGGGCCCCGAAATCAAGGAAGGAGATCGGGTTTTTCTGTCCACCCGCTTTTTGCCCTCCCATCGCCCTTGCCGGAAGTTAGATGCCCGTTTCATTGGCCCCTATCCTGTGGTGGCGCAATTAAACCCCGTGACTTTCAAACTCCAACTTCCGCGTTCAATGCGCATTCACCCAGTGTTTCACCGCTCCCTGCTCCTTCCGGCGGATGGTGTGCGTCCTGATACAGACCAACCGGCCCCCCCTCCTGTTTTGATGAATGGGGAGGAGGAGTTCGAGGTTGAGGACATTTTGGATTCTCGCTTTCACCGCCGCCGCCTGCAATATCTCATTGACTGGGTGGGTTTTGGCCCTGAGGAACGCTCTTGGGAAGACGCCTCCACAGTCCATGCTCCTGATCTAACCCGTCGCTTCCATCAGACCTATCCCGCCAAGCCGCGACCTCGCGCCTCGGGGAGAGAGTCCCAGTTTGGGAGGGGGCTTGAGGAGGGGGATAGTGTGATGACTCATGGGCTTTGTAGTCCTGCTCAGGACATTGTGATGCCTGATGAAGAAGAAAACTTGGGTTTTTTACCATCCCAGTCAGAACTGGAATCTTCTCAGCCAGATCTTTCCCAGGCAGATCTGGGAACCTTGCACCTGCAAGAAAGTTGTGTCCCAGAAGTATGTCAAACAAACCCTGAGCCTACATCTCCTGTGTTCTCTCGCCATGAATTTTGTAAACAACAGAGAGGTTTGGAAGCAGCCTCGCGCAGGAGTGCTAGAATAACAGCTAAGAATTTAGCCAATTAAGCCTGCTTTTCGTGAGAATCTTTAAGGAGTCAAACATCTGGTCTCAGAGTTTAGCTTTCGTTTCTGGTTCCCAGAGAACTGCTTCGGCGGGAAAGTTAGACTCTATATAGGTGTTTTACCCGCGAAGTAACTTTGCGGAGTCAATTCGTCAGCCTCCGGAGCGAGTTGTGTCTGGACAGCGCGCTCCGTTTCAAGCCTCGTTCCTGCTCAAGCCTTGTCCTGGTTTCCAGCCTTCGCTCCTGTTTCCCAGCCTTTGTTTACCTACGGACCTTGCCTTGTTTCCCAGGACTAAACCTTGCCTTGTTTCACGGATTTTACCAAGTTATTCCACGGACCTTGTTCTTGTTCCTTGCTACCTAGTTCCACGATTCAAGCCTTGTTTCAAGTATCAAGTTATTTCCTAGCCTTGCTCAAGTTCATGGACTAAAGGACCTTGTCATCTCCCCTCACTTTGCTTGGCAAAGTGAGTGTTTCGGTTATTGGATTACAACTTTGGACCTTAATATTCCATATTGGACATTGCCTTTTTGGACTAATTTTGACCTTTCCTGAAACGTCTACTTCTGGACTATTTCCTATACTTGATTTTATTAACTTTATATATTTCCTTAATAAAGATATTAGATAGATTCTGGCCTCTGTGTATGGTTATTGGTGCCTTTGCTGTCTGGGTCTTGACAACCATCTATGCAAGAGTACAATGTGGCTCTGGCTGGTTAGCAGCCAGCTACAATAAATCACTCTGACCAAGAGGTCATGAGTTTGAGGCCAGCCCATGTCGGGGTGAGCACCCGATAATTAAATTTAAAAATAGCCCCTGCTCGTTGTTGACCTAAGCAAACCGAAAGATAGTTGCATCTATCAAGTGGGAAATTTAGGTGCCACTTATATGTGGGGAGGCTAATTTACGACACCATAAAAATAATCCAGCCGCCTGGAATGAGGAAGTTGCCGTTGCAGTGGATTATGAAGCAGCTGCTCCCCATGTGGCTGGAATCAAGCATACCCTCAGGAAGCTGGAAGCTGGAGAAGGTTTAAATTGCCTCTGCGTCTGTCTCTGTCTCTGTTCTATGTTTATATGGCATTGAATGTTTGCCTTATATGTGTACAATGTGATCCGCCCTGAGTCCCCTTCGGGGTGAGAAGGGCGGAATATAAATACTGTAAATAATAAATAAATAAATAAATGATGAGATTAAATGCATAGATAATAAAACTAAGGACCTAATAAAATACCGGATAATACCATCTGGGATTGATTATCTAATGCCTTTGCCATTTTATATAAGGTACACCATTTTACTAAGCCGATGGGATTCGAGTATCTATGGATTTTGGTATCCACAGGGTTCTTGGATCCAAATCCTAATACGTAGATGCCAAGGTCCGTCCTTACCCTTATTCTAGAAGTATCACCTAACTTCCAAACGTACAAAAAAGTCCAAAATTTGGAAATGTTATCTTTGGGGTATTACAAAAACGCATCATGCTAATGTAAGAGTTGATTGCTGGATTATACCAAAGGATTTCTGCCATCTTTCCATAGACAACAATGAGCCATGTTGAGCTATCAAATTTCTCTAGGAAGACTATGACCCAAATCCACTTGGAAATGATAGCCAATGGCCATTAATGTTGTTTCCAAAACTGCCATTTCTAGAAAACCTTAATTTGTATGAAACTTTCAATGTGGATATGAATATAAGGACCATCCAGGACTGAATTTAAAACATGTTTCATGGCCAAGCTCTACATTAACCTCACATTGTCAAGACACGTACCATTAGGCCAGGTTTCCAAACCAAATGAAGCAGTATTCTTCAAAACAATAAACACAAATGCAACTTGCATTCTCTTTGATTCAACATGATCCTATAATTACAGCCCAGCGAGACTTTTTTTGAGTGCTTTGAAAAAAAAGGGGGGGGGAAAGTCTGAAATTTATTCTGTAAAATTAATGCGCAAGATCATAAAAAACTCTACCTTAGCAAATACAAAAGACCATTTGATTAGCTACAAATAAAAGCCCCTAGAGCCAAAATGAATAAGGTTTAAGCCACTTCAAATTATTTTCCCGGCTGATAAAGCCATTATCACATTTGCAGCGTTTACAATGCAGAACTACATTCCTTTGATCATCTTATAAAATTAATTGATCTTGCTTATCTATTGTACTATTTTAAATTATTTTAATTGAGGACATTAAGAGAAGTAATGGTAACAACCAGTGCATTTATTAGCTGCTGACGTTCAAGGCACCAATGTCATTTTCATAATCTGAATTTCTCTAAAACAAAATTCCATTCTTAATGGAATTTACATATAGATCACCTCCAGACACAAATAATTTACTATTACTTTAAGTCCTAAAGGACAGGCAGGAAAACTGTGAAAAATCACTCCAGCCATACTTAATTTTAATTATTCTTTTAAATCAGATAAAAGCCTGAAGTTAAATTCTCATAATTAAATAGAAATTAAAAGTTTCTAAAAGCCTTCTTTTTTTCAACTCCAATTTTAAATGCAAATGATAGTTCAGGAGGACAGAGTTTCACCCCTTAAAAAAACCCACCATGGAATCATATATACTTCAACAAAACTTAAGAATGGTAGTTAATAGGGGCTAGGGTTGGGGAAATGTATGTATTTATTTTTGCATTGTTTACATCCTTCATTAAATGACTTCAGAACATTTTCAACCAGGACAAAATTAATTTGCTCCTGTTTGTTCTTCTCCTTTTCTTCCTCCTTCTTCCTCCTTCTTCTCTTGTGCTCCATCATAATTTCTGTCTTACGGTGACCCTCAAGTGAAGTTCTTATGGGATATTCTTGGAAATATTTGTTTGAGGGAGTTTTCCATTGCCTTCTTCTCATGATAGATTGTGACTTTATTAAGGCTGAATCTATACCTGACAAAATAATCCAAATGCAGTTCTTAGTGAACTGCTACAAAGCTGCACCGGATATACCATGGGAGGTCCATACATATTGACATGGAAGCATCCCAAAACTGTTTTCTTTAACCAAATGGTCAATTTGGTTAAGATCATATCAACATTGGTAGCCTCTTCTTCAACTGTCACCATTTTGCCATCTGAAAGAATCTCTTATGCAGAACTTTGCTGTTGTCGTGACTTCAGCCATTCATGTAGAATCACAGAAAAGTTGCAAGAGACCACAATGGTCATCCAATCCAATGCCATGCCATGAACATATAATCAAAGCATTCCTGACAGATAGCCTTCCATCCTCTGCTTTAAAACTTCCAGAGAAGGAGACACCACCACACTTGGAGGCAGCATATTCCATGGCCAAACATCTCTTACAATACGGGAGTAGGGATGTGCAACTCAACAAAAACCCATCCCGTTTTCAGTCCCATTTCAGTCCCCCATTCTATTTATTGGGAAGTTCCTGAAATTGGGAGGGGGATTCTGTTTTCATTGGTGCCAATAAGCGGGTTTCTCTATCATTTGTAGGCCTATCAGCATGAAACTCGCTGTACTTGTAGGCCACACGTACAACTGCATGCCCGCTAAGTTTCAGAACATTTCACCAATCCACTCATTTTTTGAGGGAAAATTTAACATGTTTTTACTATAACATTAAAAATCAATCAATAAATTTATTGATTAGCCCTTAGGCCATATGACAATAATAACATTAAAAACCACAAGAAGGGGTTCTGGGAATTGAAGTCCCAAGTGCTCAAGAGGTAATGGGGCCGGGCTGTGGCGCAGGCTGTAGAGCAGCTGCAATAAATCACTCTGACCATGAGGTCATGAGTTCGAGGCCAGCCCCTGGCGGGGTGAGCACCCGTCAATTAAAAATAAAAAAATAGCCCCTGCTCGTTGCTGACCTAGCAACCCGAAAGATAGTTGCATCTATCAAGTAGGAAATATGGTACCACTTATAAAAAAAAGTGGGGAGGCAAGTTTAACTAATTTACGACCTGGAATGAGGAAGTGCCGTCAGAGTGGATAATGAAGCAGCTGCTCCCCCCTGTGGCCAGAATCGAACATCCCCTCAGGAGAAGGTTAAATTGCCTCTGTGTCTGTCTGTCTCGGTCTCTGTTTGATGTGTTTATGGGCATTGAATGTTTGCCCTATGTGTGTATAATGTGATCCGCCCTGAGTCCCCTTCGGGGTGAGAAGGGCAGAATATAAATACTGTAAACAAACAAACAAATAAATAAATAATGGACACAGTCAACCAGGTCTATGATTGGCTAAGAAAGAAAGTCAGAAACACAGAGAGAGCAATGCCTCAACTCTCATCATGCCACAGGAATGAGCACAGAGGCTCCTTCAATGCTTGTGCTGCACAAAGTGCTGCTTATTTATTTTGTGTCAAAAGCATTGCATAATAAATAAGTTTAAAAGCGATAAAATAAAGGAATCACAAACAGCTAAATAGTTTTGGACCAAAAGCGGGCAACAGCAACCGCATTGTCCGTAGCTTTAAACAAGTCCTCCTCCGTGCATGAGGCACGGCATTGTGGGCAAGCATACATATGCGGAGTTGTTTGCTCTGCTCCACAGTCACACAAGGTGGAGGATTCCTCCAGGTAGTGCCACCTTGCCAGGTTGTCTTTACTCTGCTTCTGAGTCTGTTTAGGGACTTCCAAGTTGCCCATTCTTGGTTTGCCCCTGGAGGAAGACCCTCATGGGGGGCATCCAGTTGGGACTGCCTGGTTTAGCTGCCCAGAGGGACACCCTTGCTGTTGCTGGGGGGACATCAAGAGGAGTGGTGGTTCTAATGAAGCTTTTCTTTGATTTGAGTCTACTGGGAGGGTGCTTAGAGTCATGCAGTGGGTGGCTTTCACAATGTTCGATCTTATTTCTCTCATCGTTAGCAGCAACTTCCCGTCACACATCGGAGGGCGGGGGGGGGGGCAATGCCAGCTAGCTTATAGAGTTTATCAACAGGTGTAGGTTTAAGGCATGCTGCGACTATTCTACATGTTTCGTTCAGTGCTGGGCATGGGCAGACTTGTGCCAGACAGGACAGGCGTACTCAGCAGTTGAGAAAGACAAGGCCAGGGCTGATGTTCTTATTACTTGTGGGTCTGCACCCCATGCACTGCCAGTAAGTTTCCACAGGGTGTTATTGCGTGCAGCTACTTTGTGCTTGGTGTTCATGCAGTGTTTCCTATATGTTAGTGTTGGGTCTGAGGTGACACCAAGATATTTAGGATGGAAACAGTGTTCGAGCTCTTGGCCTTCCCAAGTAACTTTCAATTTCCTGTTGGCTTCATTGGTTACGTAGGTGGAAAGCACACACTTGTGTCTTGGCAAGGTTAGGCTTCAGGTGGTTATCTTTGTGGTAGCTGGAGAGCTCTTTCAAGGCATTAGTGAGCTGGTTTTCAAATGTTTCAAAATCACTGAGAAAGTGAGCTCCCATTTGCCTCAAGTGGGTGCTGGGGGGGGCATTCAGGAGGGGATGGATGCCAGGGAAGAAAGAAGAGGAGGAACTGTAGCTTGCGTGATTTGTGAGGCTGCCCACATGCTACCTCTGCCTCAGGAAGAGTGCCGCTCAGCCCCATTAGCCTCCATTAGCCAAAAAGATCTGGCTGCTGTGATCCATATTAGCCAAAATTTCGACTGCCTCCCGCCAGCCTTGTTTTCATGAATTCGGCACTCGAATCCCCTGAACCCGGTACACCAAAACAATATCATGCACAACCCTATCAGGGAGTTCTTCCTAATGTTTCAATGGAATCTGTTTTCCTATATTTTGAATCCAGTCACCCTATTGTCATTGATCACATGGCTGGGTGTCCCATTGTAACCTTACCAAAAGTGTGGCCACCAGCAATCCTCTGTCATGGAGATTCTTTTGACTGGCGAAAGAGAAGTGGGTCTTTTAGATGTATGGACACTGGATCATTCCAGATTCAGCCTCATCCAGTTGTCCACATGTCAAAATACAGAGTCACTCCAGAGCTCATATTTACTTTATTTCTGTACATAGAGAGAGAGGAGGAGGAAGAGAGATGCTATTGAAAATGAAACACTGTGGCAAGTCTGAATCCCTGAGGACTTCTGTGGGACACACAGAGTACCAAAATGTTCTCCCTCTCAAAAAAGAAAAACTATCACAACCCAAACATAGACAAAAGTCCTCTTTAGAGATTCTTTCACACTATACAGTTACAGCATTCTGATTTCACTTCTGATGGCCATGGCTGATATTCTAAATGCCCTAAAGTTACTAGATCCTATCTGACCTTGGAAGCTAAACAGGGTCATCCCTGGTTCATACTTGGATGGAAAACCACAAACAAATATGAGGCATCATTATATTTCAGGGAAAGGCAACACCACGTCTAATTATTCCTTGCTCAAGAAAACCTTTAAAAATCCAGAGTTACCATCGGTCAACAGGCAACTTGAAGACACATGTGAATGTACATATAAGGTTTTAGAGCTCTCTGGCTCTAGTTATACCTCTCTAAACATCAAATCCCAACATACAGAGGGAGAAAGAGGACAATAGAGCCATGTCAGCAAACCTGGAATTATAGCATTTAAATTGTTTCACATGAAAAGGCTTTAAGTGTTGAAGCCAAGTAAATGTTTCAAGCTTAAATAATACAAAGAAAGCTCTTAACATCTTTTTAAAAGTCAGTTTTTGGTCCTAGAGATTTTAGGAGATGCATTTCATTCTTTTAAAGGGGCTGAGAGACACAAACACAGTTTTAGGGTACCTCAGGGCCCCAGGGCTGTTCTTTCCCCACCCATTTTATAGTTCAAAGTGCCAAGATGAGCAGCGGGAATCAATGACGTGTGTATGTACATAACGCTCAGGCAGATGATGTTAAAGCAAAACTAACTTGACACCCAGATATAGACGTGCAATTGCCTCAAGCCCACGGGCTGGTGGAGATCAAATGCATCAAATCGGCTCCTATGCTGCGTTGCCAGTAATGAGTGTTTAATAAAGTTGCCTCATTTTGACGAGGAAATGAGAAATCCAGAGGCAGAAGACGTTGCTCATTAAATAGCTGGGCCAAAGTTTAGGACTCCTTTGACCCGAAGGAACATAGGAAAGGGTCTCTTATCAAGTCAGTATTGTCTATTTTGACTGGCAGTGGACAGCTTTCCAGGATCTTGAGCTGAGTTTTTCATCATCTGAGTCTGATAGGGGTTGAGTTTGGAAATAAATTATATTTGTTCACTTTGGCCAAAACTGCTATCTCTCTTTCAATGGTAACTGTGTTTTCTATGTAAGTACAGTGTTCTTTCACTTATTGTGGGGGTTACGTTCCAGGACCACCCGCAATAAGTGAAAATCCACGAAGTAGGGTCACTATATTTATTTTAATATTTATACATTATTTTAGTAGTTATACACTATTTTAAGTCTTTATCAACCAACTGTGTGTTGATAAATAGCCTCCTTCTCCTACCGTTGCCGCTTGGGCTTCTTTTCTCTCCCTTTGGCTTTTCCTTCCTCCCTTAGACTGTAAATTGTAATTTTTTTATGATTTATAATAGTCTTTCAGAGTTTATAGAAAAACCGTGAAACAGTGAATCTGCAAAAAGTGAACTGCGAAGTAGTGAGGGAATACTGTAGTGCCTTCTGAGGCTTCACCTGAACTTTGAAGGAGCTATCCAAGGTTCTGGACGTATTTTGGAAATAGGTTTCAGCACCTTACTTACTTACTTACTTACTTACTTACTTACAGTATTTATATTCCGCCCTTCTCACCCCGAAGGGGACTCAGGGCGGATCACATTATATACATATAGGGCAAACATTCAATGCCCATATACACATAGAACAGAGACAGAGACAGACACAGAGGTAATTTAACCTTCTCCTGAGGGGATGTTCGATTCTGGCCACAGGGGGGAGCAGCTGCTTCATCATCCACTGTGACGGCACTTCCTCATTCCAACATCATAAATTATTTATATATGCCTCCCCACTTTATAAGTGGTACCTTATTTCCTACTTGATAGATGCAACTATCTTTCGGGTTGCTAGGTCAGCAACGAGCAGGGGCTGTTTTTTATTTTTTAATTGGCGGGTGCTCACCCCGCCACAGGCTGGCCTCAAACTCATGACCTCATGGTCAGGGTGACTTATTGCAGCAGGCTGCTCACCAGCCTGCGCCACAGCCCAGCCCCCTTGGTAACTAAGTTCCAAAACCTTAGGTGACGTGTTGTATTTTAATTTAACACCAAAATAATACCAGCATCAGTCCAACTAACTTTTTACCAAAATAGGTTCCACAACCCTGATGGGACCACAAGGTCTTTTGCAAGTTGAATAGGTACACATAATCCCCTGCAAACAAAAATATGTATCATTTGTAGATAAACAGCTCTCAAATGCCTTTTCAGATGAATCAAAGGACCACAAATGTCATTTCCTTCTCTAACAAATCCGACATCTTAAATTGACAATCCAAGGTGGGTGAATTAGGTATGTCTGCCCCATAGCCAACCATCATACCAGTTAAATGAAGACTAGATCAATAGATGCTTACAATTAACCCTCTCTAACTGCCCTCTCTGATTCTTTATGGACAGGACCCATTGACTTTTTTCTTTTTCTAAATGCAACAGCTGAATAAAGCTGAACAACGACCCATTTGCTTTTATAGAAGGAATCAAAATACTTTCTGTCGATGTGATAGGTTTCATCAGGGTGGACTGCTAAGGTTGATTGTTCTGCTGGAAACCATTACGTACAAAAGATGTCTATTTGGCTCTTTAACCTGCCTTTACTTTTTCCCTTCCAAAATAATCAGGAGATGTTCCAAGGTTGTCGATGTGATTTGACAAGTGTTATATTTGGTACGGCAGATAAAGATGCAACCTCCGGGGGTGCCATTTTGAACCCCTCAAGTGGCAAAATCTTATCCTTTGTACACAGATATCTAATGTGGAGAATGGTAGTGTAGAAGTGAATCATGGGTTTCCAGCCAGGCTGTGAAGGAAACGGATAAGGAATGCAGAAAAGTTGCTCAGGACTGTGGTCTATGAGTATGATGACAATGATGATGACAACAACAGGGTTGGGCAATTCCTTATATTCTACCAAGATATAATTTTTTTAAAAAATATTTTTTATTTGGCACGGAATCAGAGAACTTGGGATGCAAGGAGAAGAACAGAAAAGTCCTTCAAAGCTAGATAGGTAGATATAGATATCACCCAAGAATAATAGCATCATAGAGTTGAGAGGAAGTACAAGGACCATCTAGTCCAACCCAATTCTAACAAGAAGGAATACATTGTTCCCTCACCTATTGCGTGGGTTAGGTTCCAGGACCATCCGCAATAAGTGAAAATCTGCAAAGTAGGGGCACTATATTTATTTTAATATTTATACATTATTTTAGTAGTTATACACTATTTTAAGTCTTTATCAACCAATCGTGTGTTGATAAATTACCTCCTTCTCCTCCCGTTGCCACTTGGGCTCCTTTTTTCTCCCGTCAGCTTCTCCTTCCTCCCTTCTTTAGGCTGTAAATTGTAATTTTTTATGATTTTTAATAGTCTTTTAGAGTTTATTGAAAAACCGCGAAATAGCTAATCTGCAAAAAGTGAACCGCGAAGTAGTGAGGGAACACTGTACACAATTAAAACACTCCCGAAATATAGCCATCCAATCTCTTTTTAAAAAACCTCCAAAGAAGACTTCTCCACCACACTCCAAGGTACCATCAGAAAGGCCTTCCTTCCTTCCTTCCTTCCTTCCTTCCTTCCTTCCTTCCTTCCTTCCTTCCTTCCTTCCTTCCTTCCTATTTTTGGGTTGAAGTCAACTGGATGGGAGTTAACACAGCAACACATGTTACACTTCCACCCTCCTCCAGCTACCTATTTTTCTCATTTGTGAGTGTTCATTATCCGGCATATCTACAAATATGGATATACAATCACTGAAAGCCTCCCCAGTGGTGTTAGGCATGAGAACAGCTATTCCAGCTTCCATAGTTCCATCACATTTAGACGTTTTATGGTGAATACATTTTCTTTGCAAAGTAATGATGATTGGCATGCATGAGTGAAAAAGGCAAGATGCCTCTTCTTTCAATTGCAATGCCATGTTTAAAAAATGCCATTCTAGACTAATTACAGCGTGTTACTTAAGAGGGCCGCTGACTGATTAATAATGTTCTGGAGTGCTTTTCTTTTCTTCCTTCTACTGCCAGATGGAGCGTCGTAGATTAGTCTCCGCTGCATAATCAGTGCGCACAGAGTTGAAAATGCTACTGAATATTGCCTACCCTGAACTGACCTGCTTTGAGGAACCTTGTGCAACAAAAACCAGGTTTTGCAAGTCAGGGTCTCCTTCCCCTATTTGTCTTTTATGAACTGACAGATGTAGTTTACCCTTTGTTGTTGTTGCTGCTGCTGTTGTTTTTAAAAATGGTGTTTGAAAATGCCAAATGTATATGTGTATATTATAGACATGGTAGGGGAAGTTCTTTTCAAATTTCAAAAAGATACATTGAGGACTTTAAAGGAAACTGATGGCCCCATGCAAAGTTGGCATCAAAGACTGCTTTGGCTAGTAAATATTAGTGTTGTGCATGATTCCATTTTTCAATACGGGCTGTGGATGATTCGGCACTTCCAGACCTCGGATTGCCCTTAACGGCATGGGCGGCCAGGCAATTTTTTTTTCGGTTGCAACAAAACACACAGCAGCTGAAAACGTCTGATTTCAGTTTCGTTCAACTACACATGGAGCACGGAGTGGAGCCCTGCTGCCTGAGAAGAGTTACCTATTTGACTCTTGTATTTTTTTGTGACTTCTCTGTGTGTGTGTTTCTTCTCTCATGCAAGAAGCCTGAGCCCACCATATATACGAGGTTTATCCAGAAAGTAGATTACGTTTTGGAATTAAAAATGAACAAAGTATAGGAGAAAACATTTACCATATGCAGTTGAAAGCCACGACCAAATACCACTTCTCAACATAGTCGCCATTCAAATCTAGGCACTTATCATAGCGATGAATGAGCTTGGCAATTCCTCCCCCACAAAACTCTGCCGCTTGCGTCCTCAATGCAGCATTGTGGTGACGGTGTGCAGCTGTGGGAAGGGGTGACCGGCTGGTTGAGGACGCAGGCGGCAGAGTTTTGTGGGGAAGGAGTTGCCAAGCTCATTCATCGCTATGATAAGAGCCTAGATTTGAACGGCGACTATGTTGAGAAGTGGTATTTGGGTGTGGCTTTCAACTGCATATAGTAAATGTTTTCTCCTATACTTTGTTCATTTTTTATTCCAAAGCATAATCTACTTTCTGGATAACATATATATATATATATATATATATATATATATATATATATATGAACATAATAATAATAAGGTGTGGCCATGGTGTGGGTTGCTGCTGGGTCAAGTGGGCAGGCTTTCCAGGGAGTGAAAGCAGAAGGAGAGGGTGAGGTACTGCTGAATCCCCATCAGTTCTTTTCACAGTATACCCTTTTGGGTTTTATCTTAAGAATTTCCTAAAAATCAGTAGATGACCCAAATGTTCTGAAACTTGGTGGGCTTGCAGTGGCAAATGTGTCCTCCAAGTGTGGCCATTTTTGTCCCTATAGCCCAAAAATGGCAGAAAGGAGAGCCTGAGAAGTTCCCCCGTTGCCGCCAATACGTCAGATCTTCCCAGAGTGAAAATGGATTTTCCGGCAGCTGGATCAAAAAAACAGCCTTTTGCCCTCTCAGGAAGCTCCTGAAAATATGGAACAGGGACACCTAAAACCAGACACCAAAAATAGAACGGGGTTTACTCAAAATGCACACCCCTAGTAAATATCCAAAGTTCTCTCTACTACTGACTAATAGCTCCTGTTGCTTCTTTGCTTGGCAAATGTGAGTAGCTCCTGGCAATAGGACAGCTTTCCTAGAATTGGAGGATACTCCAAAAGCATCCAGTCCAACCCCATTCTACAACACAAGAATGAACAATCCAAGCCTGAATTCAGGAGGCTCCCAAAAATGGATTGGGGAGAGGGCACCAAAATCCGGCCACTGAAAATGGCATGGGGTTTAACTGAATTGCACACCCCTATTTGATATTATTTGATATTATTACTGTTGTATAAACCTTTGTTTTAACTTCTGTTTTATCATCTTCTTGTGTTTTAAACTGTGTATATTATTAATGTATTTGCGCTGTTACTTTTGTAACATTGTGAGCCGCCCCGAGTCCCCACGGGGAGATGGTGGTGGGGTATAAATAAAGTGTTATTATTATTATTATTATTTCTAAATGCTGGCTGAGATCTTTTGGCACGGCACCCAGTGTGCCCATCACCACCGGGACCACCTGCACTGGTTTCTGCCAGAGTCTTTGAAGTTCAATCTTGAGGTCCTGACAGCAGCTGAGTTTTTCCTGTTGTTTTTCATCAATGCGACTGTCACCTGGGATGGCAACATCAATGATCCAAACCTTTTTCTTTTCCACAACTGTGATGTCTGGTGTGTTGTGTTCCAGAACTTTGTCAGTCTGGATTCGGAAGTCCCACAGTATCTTTGCGTGCTCATTTTCCAAGACTTTTGCAGGTTTGTGATCCCACCAGTTCTTTACTGCAGGGAGGTGGTACTTGAGGCACATGTTCCAATGAATCATTTGGGCCACATAGTTGTGCCTCTGTTTGTAGTCTGTCTGTGCAATTTTCTTACAGCAGCTGAGGATATGATCAATGGTTTCGTAGGTTTCCTTGCACAGTCTGCATTTTGGGTCATCAGCTGATTTGTTTATATTATTATTATTATTATTATTATTATTATTATTATTATTATTATTATTATTATTTGTCATGGTAAAACCATGAGTCTTGGAGATGGTGAGGAAGGGATCATAGTAGAGTTCTTCCTCAATGCTTGTCAGTGTAAGATCTTGGCTATACAGTGGAAGAAAGCCCTAGTGCAAAAGCTTCCAGGAGCAGCAAATACATGTTTCTACTAAAAATGGGGATAACCTTGTAGCCTCCATATGGCTCACAGGCATTACTTTGTCCAGCTTGCATGCACAAAGGTTCTGTATGCACAACTAGTCAGGAACCTTGCCAAACGCCCTCTGGTTGGGCTGTCCTCCATTCTCCACCTTTCTCACACACTTCTCACAAGTTTTCAGAGCCCACACAGCTGGGATGATATTTAGACTTGCCGTGACAATGAATTAAGGGCAGCAATTAAGAAATCCTGGCAAGAACACCTGTCGGTGGACTGACCCACATCCAGAAGAAGCGCCTAATGACTGCGCATCTAATGATGGGCTCTCTGTAGTGTGAAGGAAAAAGTAGGTTGAACTGCATAAAATGTGGAGAATGCATTCATTACCCACCCGTTTGAACATTTGCCAATTAATCCCTGTCAGCACTAATCTGTGTTGTTGTATTTCTAATGGCAGATGTGTTCGCTAATTCATTAAATAACACCATAAAAATGCAACTGGAAATTTATACAAGCCTTCCCAGACAGAGCAACACAGCCAATGCTTTCTGGAACCGTGAGTTGGGAGGCACCATATCTTCATACGTGGTGAGATGTCACTTTCATTGAGACAAAAATTGGGTGCAGGTCAATTAATATCCAGGAACTGGCTGACTGATGGCCTCAGCTAGGATCATAAAGTCAGGATCATCCAAAACTGTGAAATTTCCAGGCCAAAATTGGACAGCTTGGACTGACACCTTGGTAATGTCATAGGGAGGGACCTGATGATGTCATCATGCAATAAATAGCAACCAAGGGTTGCTTGCAGGTTGTCATTTCAATACAGTGAGACACAAAGAGAATGTGTTTCCCTTATTAGAAACTAATGGAGAAATCTCAACTAAAGAGACGGTTGCCGGATCAAGGTGAAGGAAAGGGATTGTTCCTTCTCACCTGCACAGGAGGGTTGGATAAGGATCTTTTATTCAAATAATGAAAGAAAGAAAGCATACAAATTGCATCAAATTTCCATTTGAGATGGGAATCAATTAAAATTTACATTGGCCATATCTTCATGGCCGAAATAATATAGATTCAGCTGCAGTGGGGGTCCATGGTGGCATCTACACTGTAAAATGAATGCAATTTGACACCACTTTAACTGCCAGAGTTCAATGCAGTGGATTGGGTTGTGGCACAGCTGGTTAGTAGCCAGCTGCAATAAATCATTACTGACCGGGAGATCATGACTTCGAAGCCAGCCCGGGTCAGAGTGAGCTCCTGAACATTAAATAGTCTAGCTTGCTGTTGACCTATGCAGCCTGAAAGACAGCTGCATCTGTCGAGTAGGAAATTTAGGTACCGCATTATGTGGGGAGGACAATTTAACTAATTTATGACACCATAAAAAAAAAACCTTCCAGCAGCGTGTGGAAGTATGAGGAAGTACTCCATCAAGGACTCGGTGTCACAAGTGGACGGTGAAGTGTCATCTCCCCCTATGGCTGGAATCGACCATACCCTCATGAAGCCAGAAGATGGAAAATGTTAAATTGCCTCTGTGTCTGTCTTTATATGTCGTATGTCGCATTGAATTTTTGCCATGTATATGTGCATTGTGATCCACCCCGAGTCCCTTTCGAGGTGAGAAGGGTGGAATATAAATACTGCAAATAAATAAATAAGTAAGTAAATAAATAAATAAATAAATGCTATGGAATCCTTGGACTTGTAGTTTTACAAGGTCTTGCACCTTCTCTGCCATAGACTTCTGGGGACTCATGAAATTACAACTACCAGGATTCCATAGTCTTGAACCATAGTAGTTAGTGTGGTGCCAAACTGCATTCATTCTGCATTAGAGATGCACCCCACATGATGTATGTCTGAATTGTCAGTGGAAGAGCTCCATCCAGAAGTTAATCCAGAACAAGGGGAAATGGGATGTATAGTACTCTATTTGGCCAGAGATTTGGTTGGATGTAAACATATCCTTGTCCCCTGCCATGAACTGATTCCTCGAAACCATGCATCTTTGAATCCTTTCCTGGTTCTGACCAATAAAAAATGGGAGACTTCTTATGGGCATATGTGCTTGCACACAGAGAGAGAGAAAACTGAGAAAATATTGTACATAAGCTCTGTTCCAAAGCCTGAAGATGTATACACTAGAAGCAGGTTGCATTAAAAAAAAACACACCTTATAATCCATTAGAAGCAAGTAATGAAGGGGAAGGATTTATGGGGTGTATAAAATTATACACTGAAGGTTATATGGCCATAGGAGGAGAACACCTTTTTTTAATCGCCACATAAGGTAGGCGATTAATTGCTTTTATGAACGCACGCACTACCCTATTCATTAACATAATAACCTCCTGGAGAATGTGTCCTACGTGCTAATAATATTAATTGCATTGGATTAATGAACAACATAAACATTCTTATAGGCTCCGTAAAGAAAACAGCCCTGTCCCGTATGGAGCGGCACAAAGAGACAGCTGCCATCGAAAGATGTTGCCACTTAACAGTGGTCTTGTAGTTTTAATTTCCTTGCCACTGAAGCCTGCTGAAAAGAGGTTGGATGACAGCCAAGATGTAATAATCAGAAGGTCTGGAAATAAAACTGAAAAGGGCAGAGGACAAGAAGAAGAGGTTGGAGTTTGGTTGGAGCAGTGTATTCATCCAATACGCACCAACCGGTAAGCTTGCCATAGATCCGTACATGGGGAAAAAGATCACCCAGAGTCAAAACATTTGGGAAGTCTCAAGAAACTGGTCTAGCTCAGTGGTTTTAATTCTAGGCTTCTACAAACGTTTTCAAAACTCACAAAAGAAGGTTCAAGCTTCCAGAATATACAGAGCTGAAGACAAAAGCTTCCAGAATGAAGAAATTCACTGGAAAGCACAAACATCCAGAGTATACAGGGCACTTCATTCCACACATTCATGATTGTTCCAGAATTTGGTCTGATCTGTTATCCAGACTAGACAATAGCACTCTCTCCCATTCCCTACATCAGTGGTTCTTAACCTGTGGGTCCCCAAATATTTTGGCGTTCAACCCCCAGAAATCCTAACAGCTCGTAAACTGGCTGGGATTTCTGGTAGTTGTAGGCCAAAACACCTGGGGACCCTCAGGTTGAGAACCACTGTCCTATATTCTTTGGGAGAGGGGGGATTCCAAGAGAGACTGCATGGCCATCTGTCAGGAGTGCTTGGATTGTGTGCTCCTTAGGCCTGTGCGATCAATGAAAAAATGTTTCAATACTCATTACTAGGCATGAGCGATCCATGGGGAAAAATGGTTCAATACTCACTTCTAAAGTAGGGGGCGCTGGCACTTCGTTTCTGAAACTACTTCCAATTTTTGAACCAAAAATTTTGGAACTTTCTGAAAATTCGGAATATTCGGAATTGATTTGTTGATGGCGGATGTGCATGCGCAGTCACGGAAAAAAACAGCGCCCAGGGGGGGACTTTTACAGGGCTCTCCCGCCCTCATTTTTTGAGCTATCCTGATCAAATTTGGTACAGTGGTAGAACACATTCAACCCTGCTAGCTCACCTTCTGTGGGCTTCTGTGGGTTTATCCTCCCTCCACTTTTGCAACCCAGGTTTAAGCGCAGGAAGAGCGGGGAAGATGAAGATCCAGGCTCTCTCCACTTCTGGAAGCCGGTTTAAGAGCCCCTAGAACGCAACCACCCCAAAACGGGATGGGGGATTTCTCTCCTAAATAGCAAAGGTTGGTTGAATTAATCATATATCCAAAGATTTTCCGAAAGTATTTAGAGGCATGGGCACCAACGCTTTGGATCGGAAGGTTAATTCCAAAGTGCCAAACCATCTCAGAAACCCCTTCGGATCTATTTTGAATAACGACTTTATTACGATAAACGAGGTTTTCCAAAGATTCTCCCATCACTACTCATTACTAAATTACAGGGCAGCGGGGGTGGGGGGAGGGCAGAGAATTGTTTCTGAAGTGTTTCTAAAATATCGTTAGGGATCTGTATCATAACTATAATGATAGAACAAATTCTTCATTGCTTTTTATTAAGCAATTGCACAGGGGGATGGAGTCCAACCCCCTTTATTCTGTCAGCTGCAAAAGGCCACCTTACTGGGATCTGCATGCATCATCCGAAAACATATCACACAGTCCTAGATATTTGGGAAGTGTTCGACTTGTGATTTTGTGATACAAAATCCAGCATATCCATCTCGTTTGCTGTGTCATACTATGTCTTTTGTCAATAATAATAATAATAATAATAATAATAATAATAATAATAATAGGAAACCTTCTAGGTAAACTTTGGAGTTACTGCCTCTCAGCTTTGCCTACTTCGCAGGGTTGATTAAACTCTCAACAACCCTCTTACCTCAAAATCCTTTTAGAGAATGAACATGGAGGAGGAGGCAACACAAGGTGTTAAGCAAAATTCTGGGAAATGGAATTTGGAAAGGTGAGGACTCTTGTAGCAGAGAATTCAAAAGGCCCCACCCTAAACTACATTTCCCAGAATTCTGCTCACTTCCGACGTTAAAACACTTGGGTTTCCCCTTTCCAAATTGGAGAAGTTACTGTATATACTCGAGTTTAAGTCTAGTTTTCAGCCCTCTTTTTAAGACTGAAAAAGCCCCCCTCGGCTTATACTCAGGTGAGGGTCCTGGTTGGCTTATATTTAGGTCAACTTATACTCGAGAATATATGGTACATTTATTATTTTTCTCTATTATTATTGGTATTACTACATTTATTATTTTTCTCTATTATTGTTGCTACTATTACATTTATTTTACTCTATTTCATTATTATTATTATTATTAATACATTTATTATTTCACTCTGATCTTATTATTATTATTATTATTATTATTATTGTTATTGCATTTATTATTTTACTCTATCTATTATTACATGTATTATTTTCCTGTATTTATTATTATTATTATTACATGTATTATTTTACTCTATTATTATTAAAAGGATACATAAGCACATTTACATTGAAGAAGATGAGAATAATGATTTGATCAGAGTTGGACAGTCTTATCTTAAATTTGAGCTTTATGTAAATATTCAAAAACATTTAACCTACTGATGCCTCAATTAATGTAATTTTATTGATATCTATTTTTATTTCTGAACTTTACCACCCTCGGCTTATACTGGAGTCAATGTTTTCCCAGTTTTTTTGTGGTAAAATTAGGTGCCTCGTCTTATATTGGGTCGGCTTATACTCGGGTATATTCAGTACTTCTTAAATGGAGGTACTGCATTGTCTCCAGCTTAGCACAGCTTGAGTTTTCCCTCTCCAAGTTGGAGAAGTTACTTTTCAAATGCAGGTGCTGCATTGCCTCCAGCTCAGCAGTGCCAGAGAATTCCAGAGGCCCTGCCCTAAACTACATTTCCCAGAACTATGCTCACTTCCCACATTAAAGCCTCAGTGTGAGTGTGCCTTTCTCTCTCTGGTCCGGTCATGTGTGGAGGGGCTTTTTCCTTGCCCAACCATCCAGCCATGTATTTCTCACTTTGGGGAAAAAGCAGAGCTTCTTCCTCCGCTCTGGCTTCAACATCGTCCTTCTGGGGAACCAAACCCAGCCCGTTTGGCGAAGAAGAGGTGCCTGCAATGGAGACATGGAGCCATTTACAAGAGTTAGAAAACTCATCCAAAAGTCATAGGTCAGTGTTTTGAATCTCAAGCTTTTTTAAATATCACTTCTATCAGAGTAATTACGCAGCACAGCAGTAGTTGGATGGAGTCAGAGGAACGCAGCACAAAGAGACATCCAGAGACTTTGGTAAAACTATATACAAGTTTTACTGTAAGCAGCAAACCAAGACACAAATTGCATTTAAACACTATCAATACACAAATCCCACATTAACAACTTCGTATGTACAAATCTAACAAATTAGATCCAAAAAATGAAATTTTGCACAGCCCTAATGTTACTGCATGTTAGAATAATGTTGGACTGGATGATCCTGGTGTCTTCTTCCAACTCTATAATTTTATGATTCTATGAAAGTATGTATTTGTGGACCAACCTGCATCCCTATAGCTTCACTCTGCTGAAATATATCTCTGAACGATTGCTTTGACATTGCTTCCAGTCCCACTCTGGATCAGGAGGAATAACTAGAGGACAGCCCTTTTCTATCCCCCATTTCAAATGCACCCACTTCCCTTTAAATGGAAAGCAACAGAAGAAGAGATGGTGTTTTGAAATGGAGCAAGGACAGATTCCCTTTGTGAACTGATTTCTGAAATTCAACAGCTCGCCAAATAACTATTTACACTTCAAAATGCGCCTTCCAAAGAAGCTTTGGATCGGAAGAAGGCATAGCAACGATGTTATTTTTTTATTATTGAAATTATTATCGCTTCCATGAAAATGACATTGGCTTCAACACTCTTCCCCTCCCCGTCCCATTTTTTTTAAAAAAAGCTCTTTGACAGTTTTATACAGTGTACAGGGCAATTAAGAGCAATTGCATTGAACTAGCTAAATCATAAAAATGGTTAAGGCCTTTAAGCTGCTCCTCATTAAAACAACTTTCACAACCTCCGAGGGGGAGAAAAATGCTTCCACATTAATAGGCATCTCATAAACACCGAACACACAATAGAGAAGTTGTGGGCAACTTCCTCTGCAGCATGCTAAAATACTTTTTATTCTCCCGGAAAGGAAGATGGCTGGATTGAAAGTTCAAATAGAACGCAAATGAGATGTCATCTGCCAGGATCCCTATGCTTATAGATCACGGAGGAGCATATTACTAAGGTCGGCATTTATTGTGTATTTATTTGCCATATTTATATCCCGTGTTTCTCTCCCTGAGGGGGATTCATAGTGGCATCCCACCAGTGGCATATTCATCCATAAAATTCAATATGTGTCTGTGTATGCCTTTTGGAGCCCTGGTGGCGCAGTGTGTTAAAGCACTGAGCTGCTGAACTTGCAGACCGAAAGGTCCCAGGTTCAAACCCCGGGAGCGGAGTGAGCGCCTGCTGTTAGCTCCAGCTCCTGCCAACCTAGCAGTTCGAAAATATGCCAATTTGAGTAGATCAATAGGTACCGCTCCAGCAGGAAGGTAACAGCACTCCATGCAATCATGCCGGCCACATGACCTTGGAGGTGTCTACGGACAACGCCGGCTCTTCGGCATAGAAATGGAGATGAGCACCAACCCCCAGAGTCAGACATGACTGGACTCAGGGGAAACCTTTACCTTATTCCTTTTGGTCATCATTCTGGAGATTGCCATTTATTTATTTACAGCTCTTTTATCCCGCCTTTCTCAACCCGGGGGGAGAGGGGGCACAAGGTGGCTTCACAACATAGGCAATGCCTTTAAAAAAACACAGTATAATATAAACAACCACACCATTAAAACAATTAAAAGCAATTGAAGCCATACAATAAGTTAAATCACGTGATCCTTAGGCATAGTCCAGGGCCATTCCATAAGTCAGTTACACATCTTCTGTATCTAATTATTGCACTAGATTTGTGAAGGCTTAGTCAAAGGAAGGTCAGGAAGGAGGGAGCTGATCTAATCTCTCTGAGGAGGGAGTTCCATAGCTGAAAAGCCACCACCGAAAAAGCTCTGTCTTTCATCTCTGCCAATCACACCTGCCGTTCATTGGACCAGTTGCAGCTTCCGAACAGTCTTCAAAGGTAACCCCACATAGAGCGCATTGCAGTAATCTATACAGGATGTAACCAGAGCATGGACCACTGTGTCCAAGTCAGACTTCTCAAGGTACGGGTACAATTGGCGCACAAGTTTTAATTGTGCAAAAGCTCCCCTGGCCACCGCCGAAACCTTGGGTTCCAGGCTCAGCGATGAGTCCAGGAGGACTCCCAAGCTGCGAACCTGCGTTTTCTGGGGGAGTGTAACCACGTCTAAGGTAAAGGTAAAGGTTTCCCCTGACGTTAAGTCCAGTCATGTCTGACTCTGGGGGTTGGTGCTAATCTCCATTTCTAAGCCGAAGAGCCGGCATTGTCCATAGACACCTCCAAGGTCATGTGGCTGGCATGACTGCATGGAGCGCCATTACCTTCCCGCTGGAGTGGTACCTATTGATCTACTCACATTGGCATGTTTTTGAACTGCGAGGTTGGCAGAAGCTGGAGCTAACAGCGGCCGCTCCTGCCGCTCCCAGGGTTTGAACCTGGGACCTTTCCATCTGCAAGTTCAGCAGCTCAGCGCTTTAACACACTTCGCCACCGGGGCTCCTTGTAACCACATCTAACACAGGCTAATTTAACAGAATTAATTAATCTAACAGAATGGCTAATTTAGACATTCTCTGACAATTCTGAGGTCCTCCGGGACTATTCCATAGTATACTGGAACCAAAAGTCAAGTCATTAAATGGCTTTCAGTCATATTCAAAGATTCAGGGAAACACAGTCTGGCCAGGAATACATGCCCTGTGGATATGGTGATTTACTGTAGAAGCAGATTTCTTTCTTTCTTTCTTTCTTTCTTTCTTTCTTTCTTTCTTTCTTTCTTTCTTTCTTTCTTTCTTTCTGCCAGAGAGCTCCCCAAATGACAAATCTCAACATTTTATACAACACATTGAAGACATCCAGGTATTAGGAAAGAAACTTCGCTGCTCATTACAAAATGTTCTTAGTCTTTAGGATCCATTGAAAGAACAATGGCTTTAAACTACATGAAAGGAGATTCCACCTGAACATGAGGAAGAACTTCCTGACTGTGAGAGCTATTCGGCAGTGGAATTCTCTCCCCCGGACTGTGGTGGAGGCTCCTTCTTTGGAGCAGAGGCTGGATGGCCATCTGTCGGGGGTGCTTTGAATGAGATTTCCTGCTTCTTGGCAGAATGGGGTTGGACTGGATGGCCCGTGAGGTCTCTTCCAACTCTGCAATTCTATGATTCTATGATTCTATGAACATCTCTAGTAAAACCTGATAGCCCAAAGCCATGTGCCATTTGCCAATTACAATCAGCTCTCCACATTTGCTGGGTTTAAGACTCCTACAAAAGTAAGACATGCAAATAAAAAATTTCTTTAATCTGAAAGAAGACTTCTCTAGGAATATCTAGATCAGGCATGAGCAAACTTTGCCCCTCCAGGTGATTTGGACTTCCATAATTCCTAGAATCATTAGGCCCCCAAAGAAGGAGCCTCCACCACAGTCCTGGGCAGAGAGTTCTACTGCTGAACAGCTCTCACAGTGAAGAAATTCTTCCTGATGTTCAGGTAGAATCTCCTTTCCTGTAGTTTGAAGCCATTGTTCTGCATCCTAGTCTGCAGGGCAGCAGAAAACAAGCTTGCTCCCTCCTCCCTATGACTTCCCTTCACATATTTGTACATGGCTATCATGTCTCCTCTTAGCCTTCTCTTCTGCAGGCTAAACATGCCCATTTCTTTAAGCCGCTCCTCATAGGGCTTGTTCTCTAGACCCTTGATCATTTTAGTCGCCCTCCTCTGGACGCTTTCCAGCTTGTCAACATCTCCCTTCAATTGTGGTGCCCAGAATTGGACACAGTATTCCAGGTATGAGCTGGTAGGCTGTTAGGAATTGTGCGTGTTGAAGTCCAAAACACCTGGAGAGTCAAAGTTTGCTCATGCTTGATCTAGATCCTCTGTAGTCAACATCTCCTGGTTGTTGACTACAGAATTGCACCAGAAGATCTAGAGATTTTTAGAGAGGTGTTCTCTCTAGTAATCCATAGATCCTCATACTGCAATTCTATAGTCAACTCTTGCCAGAGGACATTTTGCTGGAGAAAACATTCCCGGAGCAAAATCTTTTATTAAATTTACAAATAATCATATGTGGAAAGGCAACTATTGCATTAAGCATCAAACATGTGATCCATAATTGCATCAGCTATTCCAAAGCCTCTGTTAAAGATAGTTGGATTCCTTAAGAGCCTAATTTTGGAAAGAATTAAGATAGGTGAAGCCAGTGATAGGAAGTGATTCTAAATCCTCTCCTGCTTTATGCTCTGCTCGAGGAATGACCTCTAGCTACCTCCGGCCCTTGTCCTATCATGCAAGTAGGTTCTCGTCTGCGCTCTTTTTTCCCTCTCCCCCACCACCCCATTTTTCCCCCTTACAGAAAATAAATTAAAAAGGTGTGACCTTGCTGAGGGCTTGCAGAGAAAATGAGGTACATCTTGTCGCAAGCAGAAGAGCCTATTTGAAACACGGTTTGTTCAATTTGAAAGGCTGCCGCTTTGCCGAGATCGGGAGCGCCGATAAAGGCCGCAGCATGAAAAGAAGAGAAACATCTCCCCGAGACGAAATTAAACAGCTACATTGGAAACCCATTCAGCCACACAGTAGCTGTTTTGTGTGACGACTTATCGCGGCCTCATCAGCCACACCTTGTCCCTATGCTTGGAACGGGCGCTCTCCGCTAAGCACACAAAAGCTGTCATGTAAAGAGAATGAGGGAAACGGTGGCCCGATAAAGATCGGAGGACACTTGACACCTCCCTTCCTCCTGCGGCAGGTCACCGTTCAAATTGAATAAGCCACCCAGATCCAATGCATTGTGTCAAAAGAATCAAAGTCATTGAGGCTCTTGATCTTGACAGCGGGCCATCGAGATATTTGGGACTCTTTGCTCATCCGAAATCACCGAAGAGTGCATATTCTGCTCTACGGTCTGACCTCCCTGCAGTGTTATTTCCATAGAGTTGGAAGAGGCCACAAGGGCCAGCCAATCCAACCCCATTTTGCCATGTAGGAACACACAATGAAAGACAGATAGCTACCCAGCTATCACCACACTCCAAATCAGAGTATCATACTGTCGAACAGGTTTAACATCAGGATGTTCTTCTTAATGCTTTGGTCGAATATCTTTACTTGTAGTTTGGATTCATTGTGTCATGTCTTATTTGCCAGCAGGACAAAAGCTTGTTCCATCTTCAATTTGACATTTTTCCACCTATTTGAACATGGCAATCATATCCCTTCTGAACCTTCTCTTTCAAACATGCCCAGTTTCCTAAGTTGTTCCTCATACGTCTTGGTATCCAAATGTTTGAACTTGCTCTGGGACTGTTTCCCGGCATCCATGGTGCAACACATGTTCCCTATGGTGCTCTTACATTCATAAAACCCCAAATAGATTTCACTAAAGACAACCATATCCAAAGTTTGAGGAATTTTAGGTGCAGGTGCATCTGAACAGCTGTAGAATCTAGCAGGCAAAGGTAGACATTAATTATTATTAATAAGTGTAATAGCTATAACCCATGAGTCATATCATATCACTGTGATATTTGTTTTTGTTTGACTTCAGACACTAAGAATGGTAGACTGGCTGTTTTCAGTATAAGGTAGCTTCCGGTGTTGTCTATGTGCCTTCAAGTCCTTTCTGATGTATGGTGACTCTAAAGCAGAGGAATTGGCAAAATTAACTCTATTCCTTGCCAACGAAAACAGTTTCATCTACACCAGGCATGGGCAAACTTTTTTGCCTTGAGGCTGCATTGTGGGCCCAGCTAGGAGGGCCGGGCCAGGAGGGAATGGGTCCATTTGCATGCTGTGTGGGGAAGGCATGCAAGGGGTAGGGCCTGGGAGAGGGTGGGGCCAGTAGGGGACAGGGCAGGGCCTGGGTTAGACTCAGGTTGTCCTCACATTATGAAGACAGTGCTGCTTCCTTCATCCTTATGCTGGGAGGAAGGCAGGACACGCAGCAACGGCCCAATCCTCCTCCCTCAATCCTCTTAACATTATGGCAGGATGAAGGTGAGAAACGACAGGCTGAGAGTGCTCCAGAGAGCTCTCAGCTGCTGTGGGCTGCTGTGTCCAAAGAACAGGGTAAATGCGGAGGGCCTGGGGTAAGTGCCCCAGGCATGTCCTGTTTTGACTTTCAAAAACAACCTTAAAACACTGTGGTAAGTAAATGAAAACTGCTTTACTTCAGCAAAACATAAAGTACAGCACACTCAGTGGAATAATGCAAAATGAAGCAAGAAAGTCTTAGGGCATGCGCAGTTCTTAGTCTCTGATACATTCCCAAACCAAATAGCAGTCTTACTTCAGACAAAGAAACAGCAATAAATTCTTAGGAGCAGTTTTCCCAGATGCAGACTTGAAGCAGGCACAAGGGGAGCAAAGAGTCAGTTTGTTATCAGCAAGAGCTGGCTGCACCTGCTTCTCCTTTATAGCCCTGAGTCCCCTCACAGCTGCTTGGGCAGTTCCTAATTACTCAGCTGCATTTCTGGCAGCTATTCTAGCGGAACGACGTCTCTGCTCTGCTTCCTTTCGCCTCTCCTGAAAAGTGGGTACTTGCAAAATCTCCTCCTCAGATTCTGACTGCCCCTCTGATTCATGAAAACTCTCCTGCTCCCCTTCCTCCTCTGAAGAAGAGGAAACCCCAACAAGGGGCCACATATGGCCCCCGGGCCTTAGTTTGCACATGCCTGATCTACACTATAGAGCTTATGCATTTTGACACCCCTTTTAATTACCATGGCTCAATGATGTGAAATCAAGGGAGTTACAGTTTTGCAAGATATTGAGCTTTGTTTGCTGGTGCCTCACCAAACTGCAACTTTTCAGAGGAAGGAAATGGCAACTGCCCAAACAAATTTTGGGGTCACCATAAAGCAGACATGACGGGAGAGCATGCAGCAATGGCACATTTGTACTCTTCTCCTCTCCTCTGATTCTGGGGCTCAGAGTCTGAAAAAGTAACTTTTCCAACATCTCCTTAAGACAGATCCTTCTTGGCAGATTTCAAAGGCCAGAGCAACAGCTGCAGAGAGAGAGCCAACCATTGCATAGAGTGGCCTCCCAGCTATGGGTTGAATTTCACTCCTTTTTGCCCTTTCTGACTCTTGCTCCAAAGGACCAGCTTACAAGAATTTCACTGACACAGGGAAGCAGATTTAGTCCAAATGGACCATATGCATTAAAGCAGCTTAATTTATTTTCTCCCCTCCTGTTCTTTTTTGGTGTTTTAAAATCCTAATTTCAAGGCTTTCTAATTGGAAAGAGTTCGGAATTCCACAAAAAGAGCAGATGTGGGTGAGTAGAGGCTGATGGTTCAATAAAACTTAAAATATGTGTCAGACTAAACCAAACTGCTTGATTCATTCACGCACACACTCTTCTATTCACTTGTTGCTATTTCTAAATGAATCCCAATGCAAGACTGCATAGGATGACGGGTGAATCACTGAACAAAAAAGACATAATGATTGTGTCCGGAGGCAAAATTACCTGTATGCGTCTGTGTTTGTGTGTGTCCTCCTCGACACATCTTTACATGTTTATCCTGAAACACCTGTCTGGAATTGTTAATAACAGATATTCTTTTCAGAGGTTGCACTTCAAAGTCAGCACTAAAATGTTAAGTGGGGTAAAAAAAAAAAACCCAAGTCAAAGTAATTTTAGCTAAATACTTCTGTGACAACTGTCTGGATCCATCTTGGCAATGGTTTGATTAATATCATTTGATTTATTTTTACAAAATGAGAAAATGAACTACAAACATAACGCCTGGGTGTTAGCCAACATAAGGAAACAATTTGGATGAATGTCAATAGTAATAAATAATAAGAATCAAAACAGGGAGGAACAGCTACTGGGGTGGGATCAGTTGGAGATGCATCTGTGCAGTTTGACACCACGTAAACTGCCATGGCTCAGTATTATGGAATCATCAGAGTTGTGATTTCCCATGGTCTTTAACTTCTTTGGCAAAAAAGTGCTGGGATATCATCAAAATGCAACTCCTAGCATATTTCTACTGTTTTTTCCCCATTAGATATTGTGAGGCGCAGAGCCAATGTAGTGTAGCAGTTTTAGTGTTGGGCTATGATTCTGAAGACCTGAATCTGGTTCCCTGCTTGGTCATGACAATCCACTGAGTGGCACACACTCTCAGCCTCAGAAAACTCTCAATATTCTTAAGCTTGCTGTGTTTAGTACAAGTTGGGTATCTCTTATCCAGAATCCCAAAATCCAGAATACTGCAAAATTGTCAGTGTAGTTGTTTGAGATAATGACACATTTGATTTCTGATGGTCCAGTACGCACAGACTTTGTTTCATACATGGAATTATTAAAAATATTGTGTATAAAACTCTGGTAAGCTGTATAGGAAACATGAATGAATTTTAGATTCAGGGTTGGGTCCCATCTCATTTTGTATACTTAGGGTCTCCTGGATAAGCTGTACCGTCTTTTGGGTACCTTCATTACTTGATCCATTGAAAATACCGTATTTACTCAAGTCTAATGTGCCATTATGGAGCCTCCAGTGGCTAAGTGTGTTAAAGTGCTGAGCTGCTAAACTTGCAGACCGAAAGGTCCCAGGTTCAAACCCAGGGAGCAGAGTGAGCACCCGCTGTTAGCTCCAGCTTCTGCCAACCTAGCAGTTTGAAAACATTAAGGTAAAGGTAAAGGTTTCCCCTGACGTTAAGTCCAGTCGTGTCTGACTCTGGGCATTGGTGCTCATCTCTATTTCTAAGCCGAAGAGCCGGCGTTGTCCGTAGACACTTCCAAGGTCATATGGCCAGCATGACTCTATGGAGTGCCATTACCTTCCCACCGGAGCAGTACCTATTGATCTACTCACATTTGCATGTTTCCAAACTGCTAGGTTGGCAGAAGCTGGGGCTAAAAGCGGGAGCTCAGTCCATTCCCTAGATTCGAACCAGCAACCTTTTGGTCTGCAAGTTCAGCAGCTCAGTGCTTTAATCCGCTGCACCACCGAGGGCTCATACTAATGTAATATGAACCCTAATTTTGGCAAGGTGATTTAGCCCAAAATGGAGAGCGTTCAATTGGTGTAAATATAATAATAGGGTTCACTAATCACATATCCATGCAAAGCCAGAAATGTGTCTCCAATGAAACTGGAGATCGTATCGTACTGTGTGTGTGTGTGTGTGTATGTCTTGTTTCTTTTTTTCACCCACCAGTAAATTCTTTATATTCCAAAGGTTAACAAGAAACCGACAAGTCCGCAACCTTCATTCGCATTAGGATCCCTTCCAGCCCTGCAAGCCAGAGATGAACAAAGATGAAAGTCTACAAACTGCCAAATTCCTTTCCTTTTTCATTTCTTTAAGGTGATACCGGCAGGCCATAATTGCAAAAGAAGAGAAAATCAGCAAGGAAGGTCAAGCTGACCTCAAAGATGCAGCGAGAGCCGGGCTCTTGAAATCCTAAACCGTACAAAGAACCATGACTTGGAGGCACACAAACATAAGAGGATTAAGGTAAGTGTCCCACCTAAAAGCCTGAGAAAACAAAGATTAGTGAGGTTTTTTTAAATTTTGTTTCAAAGTGCTAAAACAGAAAGACAGACTTGGATGGATACTTAATGCACTGAGAGGGAGGGAAAGAGGAGGGAAGGAGATATAAGCCAATACTTGAAAGCCCAGGAAAACAAGCAATTAAATAAGTAGGAAACAGGGAGCCTTCTTTTTGCAGGAGGAAGGCATGTTTGTAGAACAACAATGAACATTAACAAGTGATGGATTACCTTGTGTCCTAGGGTCTTGATACAGAGTGGAGGTATGGTATGGAGTGTTTGGTTTCATTTCTTTAAAAGAAATGGACTTAGTCACACATACATGAAGGATAGAAGAAGTTCAGTATTTTTTTACATCATTTGGGAGAAAGAAAACCCATCTCTCCAGGAAGAAGGTTGCGTACTTAGCTTCTAAACATTGTGGCTTCATTTTAGTGTACTGAGCAATACCTTTGTAAACAGACAGACTCATAATGTATTGAAGTATGTACATTAGGCTCTTTGTATTCCTTGCAGTTTGGTTCCAGGACTCCCATGGAAACCAAAACCCATGGATATGAAGGGACCATAAACCAGAAAATAATAAACTTTTGCCTATGTAGCTTTGCCTCTACATATGCCCCTCCCTTCCTGTGAGTTGGTGCCTTTCTAAGGGGCTGTTCCAAAGAGAAAAAAAAAAGCTCAGAGTAAACAAGTGAGGTCACAAGTATCATTTATGCCAAGTAGGTGTGGAAGGTGAGGAAGAACCTCAGCCATTGGTCAATTTTAGATAAGCCAAAGGTATATATTCTTTGTTTGCTACGCACATGTTGCGGCAGCCATTTGCATGGTACGGGACCCATTGAAATGGGTGCCTACGGCTGTTTGCCTTATCATAGCTATGATAATAAACTTTGCTTTTTGCATCTCTCACGAGACTGAGTTTTCTGCCTGATTTCCCTCCTGAGCCAGAACCCTTTGAAGGTAAATTGACTTACAGATATACAAATTGTAAAATGGTGTACCTTATATAAAATGGCAATATCAAGATTTTCTTTTGGAGAGGGGGCTGTAAGTTTGGAATACTTTCAAGTTGTGGATGCAGAATCCCTGGATATGGAGGACCAAGTGTATAAACACTCTGCTGCAAAAAAACAACAAAAAAAAAAACAAAAAAAACCTCAGATCTTTCAAAAGATTGCAATACTTTCCAAAACTAACATGAAAACCCCATTTCCACCCTGAGAGATTCCACAAGTAATTTTCAAATAATGACAGTGGTTTCACCAATAGAACATCTCTAGGAATTTCTAGTTCTTTTAGCATGACTTTATGGTTAACATTGGATGGAAACTGATTACAGAGTTGCACTGAAGGACCTAGAGCAGTGGTTCTCAGCCTGTGGGTCCCCAGATGTTTTGGTTTTCAACTCCCAGAAATCCTAGCAGATGGTAAATTGGCTGGGATTTCTGGGAGTTGTAGGCCAAAACACCTGGGGACCCACAAATTGAGAACCACTGATTTATGGAAACCCTAAGTTGAATCTATCATAAGTTTTCCAAGGCTGAAAGTGCTTGATTTACCCAAGATCATGTAGTAGGCTTCTGTGGCAGAGCAGGGAACCAAACCCTGATTTTAGGAGTCATAATACAATGCTCAAACCACTATCATGCTAGTTTGCTTGTCAGAGGCTAGGAAGAAGCAAATGTGTAATGGTATTTGCTATTGTTTTTATTGGTCTTCAAGTCAACCATGACTTATGGTGGCTCCATGAATGAAAGACTTCCAAGAGTCCCGGTCATCAAATGCTCTGCTTCTAACTTGCAAACTATGGTTTCCTTCATTGCGCCAATCCATCTGAACTCCACTTTATTTTTTATTCCTACTGATTCCCACTTTATTGAGTATTCCCAGCTTTACCAATGGATCACATGACCTTATGATATGTTCGCAATACAACAACCTCTGTTTAGCTGTCTTTGCTTCTAGTGAGAATGTTCACAGGCCATTTCCTCCAGCAAAATTGTTGTATACAAACAATAAAATATATAGTTGGGAAAGTTTTTTGCATCTCGGTCCGTCCAGAGATGCTTCCCTTAACTTGTTGCGTACAATTAAGCAGCAACAAAAGCTGGCCGGAGCCTTTTTCACATTTTCCCTGCCTGCAATTAGGCTATAACTGTGAAGAATGCGCAATCCCCCAGGAACTAATTATAGAGAAGCTCTCATCAGGCACACAGGAAACACACAAACAAATCCTTCAAGCACAAAGTAAATGTTCAACATTAAAGGGACACGTTTGGGAAGTCACACCAATCAGTTTGGTTCAGCTAATTACTAATCTGATTTCTGGACGAGTTGCATTAGATAATTATGACACCAACACCACCCACACCCGCCTTCCATTCATGCCTGAAAAGCCAGAACTTTTCACGAATTGTAATGAAGATCTAAGAAAAGCAAGCTTTTCTTTAAAAAAAATATGAACAAAATGGAAAATCCACTTCAGAACAGAGTGAAGACCACCATTATGTTGGGATGTTGTCTGCTCATAAGTGGATGTGTGTCTGCAGGAAATACAATTGTAATGATTTTAAATATTTATATTCACAAAAAACTGATATTATATTACTATGGCTAGAAATGGGAAGCCTTGGGAAAAAAACCAGAAAAATTGGGAGAAAACCTGGGAAAAACAGGGGGGAAACCCAGAAATATTGAAAAAACTGGAAAAAAAACTTTTTTCTTCCTCAATTTTTCTGGATTTTTTCCCCAGGCCTTCCCATCTCTATGACACAGAACTGGTAAAGGGACTGATGGACAACAGGATCAAAGTGAACTGGAACAATTGTATCAGGTCCATGATGAACATTGATTACGTGATATGGACTCTTTGAAGTACTGAGCACCTCTCCTACAAGTGGATGCAGCTTTATGTTGAGTGAAAATCCAATTGAAGGTATTAGTTTGTTAATGGCCAACACTTCTGAAAACCTTATAACACCAGTCTATTGCCTTGCAACAATTGCATTGCTGAAGACAATGAGAACATACCAATTTGAAAACAATCACTATTGCACATGTCTGCAATTGAACTAATGTGTCCCAATCCTTTGCATGACCTCTCCACTACAGGTCCTGTTTTCCAGTCTTGCCTTTTATCTCATATATAATTCCCACTGTCTCAGCCTGAGAGGGACCTAGAGTCTTGTGGAGTCCATTTATCAAAAGATGAAACTTGGACCTTCTTCATCCTTTGGAGGGCTCTATCACCAAAAGTGGAAAGGAAGAGGTCTGCTTCCTCTAAGCCAGGGGTTCTCATATTTTTTCCACTTTGGAGTCTTTTTTGAAGCAAAAGTTTATTGTGGATCATATGTAAAGGTAAAGGTTTCCCCTGACGTTAAGTCCAGTCGTGTCTGACTCTGTGAGTTGGTGCTCATCTCCATTTCTAAGCCGAAAAGCCAGCATTGTCCGTAGACACCTCCAAGGTCATGTGGCCGGCATGACTGCATGGAGCGCCATTACCTTCCCGCCGGAGCGGTACCTATTGATCTACTCACATTTGCATGTTTTCAAACTGCTAGATTGGCAGAAGCTGGAGCTAACAGCGGGCGCTCACTCCGCTCCTGGGATTTGAATCTGGGACCTTTTGGTCTGCAAGTTCAGCAGCTCAGTGCTTTAACACACTTTGCCACACACACACACACACACACACACAGTTTCTTATGGAGCCCCCAATGGCGCAGCAGGTTAAACCACTGAGCTGCTGAACTTGCTGACCAAAAGGTTGGCAGTTCAAATCTGGGGAGTGGAGTGAGTTCCCTCTGTCAGCCTCAGCTCCTGCCAACCTAGCAGTTCTAAAACATGCAAATGTGAGTAGATCAATAGGTACCACGCTGGTGGGAAGATAACGGTGCTCCATGTAGTCATGCCGGCCACATGACCTTGGAGGTGTTTATGGACAATGTCAGCTTTTTGGCTTAGAAATGGAGATGAGCACCAACCCCCAGAGTCCGACACGAATAGACTTAATGTCAGAGGAAACCTTTACCTTTACCTAATAATAATAATAATAATAATAATAATAATAATAATAATAATAATAGCAACCCCTGGGACCGTCCAGTCCAACTGATGGCCATCCAGCTTTTGTAATAATAATAATAATAATAATAATAATAATAATAATAATAATAATAATAGCAGCAACCCCAGCGGTCATCCAATCCCACAGCCTTCTGCCATGCAGGAAAAGCACAGTTAAAGCACCCCCTGAGCAGTGGGTTTTGTAATAGGGTTTTGTAAGCAAGGAAGGCAAGGAGAAAAGGATCTCAGTGGTGAGGAAGGTGACAAAGGTGGGGGTGATGCTTTTGATGACAAGAGAGGAAGAAAGAGTTTTGATGGCAAAAGAGGAGGGAAAGCTTGGAGGAAGAGGAGGAAGAGAGGGAAGGAGGAAAGTGTGGAGTCCCGCAATATGCTTTGCAGAGCCTCAAGAGCTCCATGGAGCACACTTTGAGAACCACTGCTTTAAGAAAACAAACTCAATAATGGGTGGGAAATGGGAAGAACAGGGACTCTTTTGGTGAAAAACATTTCAAAAGACTATACACACGGGCATTTTGTCAGAGCTTACAATTCAAGCAAAGCCAATGGCAATGCCTATTGTACAAGTGAAAATGGACACTTTGCGGGATATGAACCAAGGCTACATTTATATTTTGCTTTAATGCTCTGGCTGTTTAATCAAAATAGGAATAAAACGCCTTTTAAGAGAAAGACCAACTTGCACGAATATCATAGTTCTGGAAATTTAGCTATAGCCTCCTATTGTCAACCAATTACTGTACAATTTTTTATTTTATTTTATTTTACTTGCCCTGTGCCTGCATAACTAACTGTTAGCAAATAATAAAAAGGCAATTACAGCGACGCTTTGTTCATATTACCCTCTTCATTTTATTCAGGCTATAATTATTGTCAGTGCTGGAGGCTTACTGTACCATGTAAAAGGCACCAGGGAAGAAAATGGAATGGGCTGGTGCATGGAAAATTGCAAATGTCACAGCTACCTTCATCATCACCGTTGGACTTCCGAGATTAAAAGGGAGTGAGAGGGAAAGGGAGAGGATGATGAAGAGGAAGAAGCCACAGAAAGCTCGGTATGTGTGTTTTGCAAATGCTTTACCCCAAGCTGTTGACGAACAGCTGAAAATGTCACCGCAAGGGGCAGGAAGAGAGTCAGTGAATATTTTGTTCTGCCTTGTTCAGAAGAGATCTCATGATGAATGCTCGTGGGCAGCTCTCTTTGCCATGCTGGGCTTGCCAACAAAGGTACAGGAAAGGTTATCTTATTAATAGTGATGCCTCTGAAATTCATATCCCTGGGTTTGGCAATCCTCAAGTTTGGAAAACTGACTTTATTTTACAGCCATGCCCAGAATCAATAAATCAATCAATTTATTTATATATCAAACTTTTCCTCAGGACTCTACAAGTGATATATCTGCAAATTATATTGCCATATTTTGAAGTCCTCAAGTTTGGACTGCAACTCCTGAAAACAATGGATCAATCAATCAACTTATTCACATTCTACCTTTTGCCCATGAATGGGACTCAAGATGGCTTACAGAATGAAAGAAAAATACAAGTCAAACTACTTATAGTTAAAAACATACAAATAGTTCAAATTAAAATATTACCGTATGCAGGAGTTTCAAAGTATGCAAAGAAAAAGTGAAACCAAAGTTACTAAGGTCAAAGGCAGCAAACATAAGAGATCGAAATACTAACAATTTTCAAGTTTTCATCCTTTAGCGCAGGGGTCCCCAAACTTTTTAAACATGGGGCCAGTTAATGATCCTTCGGACCGTTGGAGGGCCGGACTATAGTGGGCCGAGCAATAATAATAATAATTAATAATAATAATAATAATAATAACAACAACAACAACAATAACAACAATAAAAAGAGGTTTGGAAGAGACCCTTAGGGACATTGAGTCCAATCTCCTTCTGCCTTTGTGCACCGAAAGCACAAGAAAAACACCCCTGACAGATGGCCACCCAGCCTCAAAGTTAATAATAATAATAATAATAATAATAATAATAATAATAATAATTCTCAATTAAAAGACAAAGTATGGATTGTCGATGTTGCAATCCCAGGGGACAGCAGGATTGAGGAGAAACAATTGGAAAAGCTGACACAATATGAGGATTTAAAGATCGAACTGCAAAGACTCTGGCACAAGCCAATCAAGTTGGTCCCAGTGGTGATCAGCACACTGGCTGCAGTGCCTAAAGACCTTGGCCTGCACTTACACACAATCGACACTGACAAAATTACCATCTGTCAGCTGCAGAAGGCCACCTTACTTGGATCTGCCCGCATTATTCACCGATACATTACACAGTCCTAGACACTTGGGAAGTGTCCGACGTGTGATCCAATACAACAGCCAGCAGAATGTCTGATGTGAACTCATCTTGTTGCGTTTCAAATAATAATAATAATTGACAAAATTACGATCTGACTGTCAGCTCACCACAGCCGCTCCTGAATGAACACACGAGACTCTCTGTGATATCACCAGAAACTTTTACTGTAGGAAACATGAACATCAAAAAAGCCAAGAATGGGAGGCTCCGGCCAACCATCCTTTATATACCCTCCCCCTCATTTGAAAAGTCTCTTCCCGCTCAGCAAAACCTCGCGCAAATTCCCCGCCAAGTCCAGCAGCCGTTTCTTCTCCGAGTCCTGAGCCGCAGGTGTCTTATCAATGTCAGTGACCCTGAAACTCAGAGCCACATCCAGGCTCTAGTAGCAGGGTTCTGACATGGCGTCCTCCTCCCCTTCGTCCTGGAAGGAAAAGATTACACACAACTATTGTTCTCCGCTGTCCAGAGTTCCTTTATACTTTTTTAACAGGCTGCAATGGAATACCGGGTGTACCTTTCCTAGGTCCTTGGGTAGCCTCAGCTGATAGGTCACTTCGTTTATTCTTTTCGCCACCCTGAACGGCCCTATATAGCGTGGAGCCAATTTCTTAGATGGGAACCCCAATTTCAGGTTTTTTGTGCTCAGCCAAACCAGATCCCCTTCGCCCAATTTGTCCCCCTCTCGGCGCCTACGATCTGCAAAGAGCTTGTACTTCTTTTGCGTTTCCCGCAATGCCTCCACCACGGTCTGCCACCCTTGCTTAATTTTGGCCGGCCATTCCTTGTCGGTCTGGCCCTCTCCTTCCTTCCACTCGGGTAGCCTGGGGAAAGGTGCCACCTCCTGTCCGTATACTATTTCGAATGGGGCACGACCTGTGGCCGAATGTACGGCCCCGTTAAAAGCCATCTCAGCAAACGGTAGAAGGTCCGCCCAATCATCCTGTCTATAATTGGTGTACATCCTCAAGAATTGGCACAGTGTTTGTTGGGTGCGTTCGACTCCCCCGTTGGTTGCGGGATGAAAAGCCGAGCTCAGGTTCCTTTCTGCTCCTAACAGCTGTAAGAATTTTCCCCAAAATTTTGCAGTAAATTGGACTCCCCGGTCGCTAATTATTTTGTCGGGACACCCATGTAGGCGATATACATGCTTCACATACAAATCAGCAAGTTTTTCAGCTGAGGGGAGTTTTGGCAGGGCCACAAAGTGTGCCTGTTTTGAGAATAGGTCCAATATTGTCCAAATGTATCTGTGGCCTCTGCTGGGGGGTAGTTCGCCTACAAAATCCATGGCCACGCATTCCCATGGCCTCATGGGCTCCACCACCTTCTGCAATAGCCCCTGGGGCTTCCCCGGTGGTGTTTTTCCCTCTGCACATAATTCACACTGCGTGACGTACCCCCTGGCGTCTTTCCTCATTCCGGGCCACCAGCATTGTTTGGCCAACAGTTTAATAGTCCTGGTGGGGCCTAGATGACCCGCACCCTTGTTATCGTGGCACTTCCTTAACATTTCTCGTCTTAAACATTCAGGAATATACAATTTCTTATTTACAAACACCAAATCCCCACACAATTCTCCCTTTTCTTTGTTAGTTTGTAACCATTTGTCCATTCCATACGCTCGCTTCAACTCTTCCTCCCATATTTCTCCTCCCCCCGTGGAAATGGCAGTACGTTTGTTTTCTTTGGCCGCTTGTGCTCGAGTTAGTACTGCCAGGCCCCACTGCTTATCTAGGAACAGGCTCCCTTCAGATTCCTGAATTCCTCCCCCGTGCTGAGGCATCCGAGAGAGAGCGTCAGCGAGTATGTTATGTTTCCCCTGGAAGAATCTGAGTCTGAAATCCAAACGGCTGAAATATTGGGCCCATCTAATTTGCTTCGCTGATAGTTTACGAGGGGATCTTAGATACTGTAAATTTCTATGATCAGTCCACACCTCAAACGGTGTTCCACTTCCTTCCAGAAAGTGTCTCCAGCACTCTAGTGCTTTTAGAATCGCTAAGGCTTCTCTCTCCCAAATCGGCCAGTTTTTTTCTGTATCGCTAAACTTTTTTGACAGATAGCCACATGGCTTCAGGTTCCCCCCCTCGTCTTTCTGCAGCAGAACTGCCCCATATGCCCGGTCTGACGCATCGCAATGTAGTACAAAGGCCTTAGACATATCAGGGTGCTGTAGGACAGGTTCCTCAGTAAAACGCTTTTTAAGGGCTTCGAAAGCTTCCTGGCATTCTATTGTCCATGTCAGTTTGGCCCCTGGGGCCTTCACTTTGGCTGTTTCTCCCCTGCCTTTAGTTTTTAACAAATCCGTTAATGGCAAAGTGAGGCGCGCAAAGTCCTTGATAAATGTTCTATAGAAGTTTGCGAACCCTAGGAAGGATTGCAGCTGCTTCCGTGTTTTGGGGGCTTCCCACCCCCTCACGTCTTCCACCTTCGCAGGGTCCATCGCCACTCCCTGGGAGGAAATCCTATACCCCAGAAAGTCTATCTGGTCTTTATTGAACTCGCACTTGGCAAGCTTCGCATACAGTTTCGCTTCCCTCAACTTTTGTAGGACTTCCCTGACTAGTTCTACGTGTTGCTCCTTAGTTCGAGACATTATCAATATGTCATCTAAAAAAATAAAGACTCCCTTGTACAACAATGGATGCAATACTTCGTTGATTAATTGCATGAACGCGGCCCCTCCCCCGCACAAACCGAAGGGGAGCACACGATAATTGAATAATCCGAATGCGCAGGAGAAGGCCGTCTTCCACCTGTCCTCTGGTTTGATCTGCAATTTATGGTAGGCCTCAATTAAGTCCAATTTAGTGAATATCTGTCCTTCCGATAACTGGGCGATCAAGTCCTTCACTAAGGGTAGGGGGTATTTATTTACAGTACTGATTGCATTTAGGCCCCTGTAGTCAATGCAGAGCCTCAGCGTTTGGTCCTTTTTCCGCCTGAACAACACAGGCGCCCCTAGAGGGGAATTTGAAGGCTCTATGAAACCCCTCGCTAGGTTTTTATCAATGTATTTTCTCAGTTCCTCCTTTTCCCTAGCTGACATCGGGTATATTTTTGCCTTGGGAAGCTCTGCTCCTGGGACTAGCTCTATTTTCACTTCAACTCTCCGCTTCGGTGGGAAATTGTCTGCTTCCTTCTCATCAAACACGTCCACAAAATCCCGATACTCTGGGGGTAATTTATCTGCCAGTTCTGCTATTCTGATAGAGTCTTCCTCCCCCCTTTTCCCTGGCTCCCTCTCAATTTCCTGGCTCCCTTCTTCCAAATTCATCCTGAAGATCATGCTCTTATCCTCCCAGTTGATTTGCGGGTTGGCCTGCCCCAGCCACGGCATGCCTAGTATAACATTATAGCTGGCTATTTGTGATATCACAAATGACACCTTTCCTTCCCAACTCCCTATCTTACACTTTACATCTTCGGCACTGTACTTAGCTAACGATCCCGATGCTGTGGATCCGTCCAACTGCGAAAAAGCTATTGGGGATTCTAGGTTCGTTCTTTCGCATCCCAATCCCTCGGCTAATTCAGGGGAGATGATGTTCCTGGAACATCCACAATCCACAAATGCTTTGCAGGTTGCTTGTTTGCTGCCATTTTCAAGCTGAATGGGGACCACTATCATAGCTTTGTCCTGACTTACCAACCCCCCCGAGTGGTGCCTCATCGGTGGTTCTTCCTCGGCGCGTTTTCCTGCCACGGCTCTTGGTTTGGGCTGGCCTCCGCCTTCCCCTTTTCTCTGCCAGCACTCGGCAGCCCTGTGGCCCAACCGGCCGCACACGAAGCAGCCACTCCTGCTGGCGCTCACGTTCCCTGTCGGCTCCGTTCTCCTCCCGGCTGGGGTTGATCCCTCCTTCCGGCTCCCCTCTTTCATCTGCGGCCGCTGCTGTAGCCCTCCTCGGTGCCTCCTCGCCTGGGCCAGCGATGTCTCGACGCGCCCCGCCAGCTGAATCCATCCGCGCAGTGTGTCAGGCTCATCACGATGCACCGCCCAGGAGAGGATCTCCCGCCTGAGACCCTCTTTGAAGAGTTCTATCTTTGTTACTGCAGACCATTCCGGCACCTTTTCGGCGAGGCATTGGAACTCCTCCGCATACTCAGATACCGACCTCTGCCCCTGGGAGACGGTCTTCAACTTCTCCCTCGCCCGGATCTGCTCCAGTGGATCTCGGAAACGGGTCTCCAGGGCCCCCATAAAGCGTCGGAGTGACCCCAGACATGGGTCGCGCCGCGCGTGCAGCTGAACGTACCAGCTGGCCGCTCCCCTCTTCAACACTGCACCAATGGCCCGTATCCGGCTGGATTCCGTTCTAAAAGTGTGAGCATTGTCCTCCATATAGCCCCTCACCGTGGTCAGGAAAAAATCCAGTTCAGAGGACTCTCCCCCAAACTCGATCCTTAGTTCCTCTCGTCTCGGTAGGGGTCCCTGTGGTGGCAATCCCCAATTCTCCGCCCGTCGCAAGCCCCCTTGCGGACCAGTGGGCCCCGCTGCTGCTTCTCTTGGCCCTGTGCCACGCCCGGCATTCGCCAGGGGCACCAGGGTCTCAGCTGGGAGCGTAGCTGGGATTCTCGGAGGTTTTTCCCCTTCGTCGTCACTCTCCTCCACCCGCGTCAGGCTTGTTTGGGTCTTGGGCCGGGCGCCGGGCTCCTTTCGCATTTCCCTTCCCTTCGGTGCTGGGAGGTCTGCAAAGCCCTGGCTGCTTCCCACGCTCACGTCCCACATTGAGCCAGCCCGAAGTTCCCTTCCTCTCTCTGGCTCCGCCAAAAACGCCAGGCGCTCCATCGCCCTCGACATCACTGCCAGGGTGGTCTCCATCGCCGACATCCTCTCCTCCAGAAACACCATCCTTTGTGGGCCTGGGGAAGGTGAACCTTCCTCTCCTCCGGTGCTGTCTCCCCGCACCACTCCACGCCTCTGGGTTACCCCATTTGGCTGGGCATAAGCGGTGGATGACGCCAGGGCCGCCAGCTGGTGGAACTCAGCGTCCGGCTCGGGAGTGGCCCTTTCCGACCTTCCTCCTCCTGCGCCCAAGAGCTCTTCATCCTCCACTTGCATGTTACACCTCACCGCTACAGCGGGATGGTGTCCGTATTCTTGGCTTAGTGTCAGCTCACCACAGCCGCTCCTGAATGAACACACGAGACTCTCTGTGATATCACCAGAAACTTTTACTGTAGGAAACATGAACATCAAAAAAGCCAAGAATGGGAGGCTCCGGCCAACCATCCTTTATATACCCTCCCCCTCATTTGAAAAGTCTCTTCCCGCTCAGCAAAACCTCGCGCAAATTCCCCGCCAAGTCCAGCAGCCGTTTCTTCTCCGAGTCCTGAGCCGCAGGTGTCTTATCAATGTCAGTGACCCTGAAACTCAGAGCCACATCCAGGCTCTAGTAGCAGGGTTCTGACAAAAGGCCAAACTGCAAAAAGCCACCCTGCTGGGATCTGCACGCATCATCCGAAAATACATCACACAGTCCTAGACACTTGGGAAGTGTTTGACTTGTGATTTTGTGAAACGAAATCCAGCTTATCTATCTAGTTTGCTGTGTCATAAAATAATAATAATAATAATAATAATAATAATAATAATAATAATGGTTGTAAGAAGGGGGTTGGGCTAAATGACCTAAGGGGTCTCTTCTTCTCTTACAACCCTATTATGTCATAATAAAATAAAATAATAATAATAGGGTTGTAAGAGAAGAAGAGACCCCTTAGGTCATTTAGCCCAACCCCCTTCTGCCCTTGTGCCATGGGGGGCCGGATAAATGGCTTCGATGGGCCGCATCCGGCCCCCGGGCCTTAGTTTGGGGACCCCTGCTTTAGAGTTCTAGAAATTTGGGGATAGAAGAAAAATTTCATTGTGAATCAAATGGGGGATTTTATTTTGCCTGCTCTAGTAGCTATAACCTGGTTACCATATAAAGGAAATAGCTTTGTTCTTCTCTTTGTCTGAAGAGGATCCCAAATATGTGGCCTCCTAGGAGTATCTGAGAGCTTCTGGGAGCACCATTCTTCATTTTTGGATGAAAATTTCAAAACTGGTGAGATTCAGAATGGGCCTAGAACTGTGTTGGTGGCCATTAGAGGCTAGTTCACCTCATAGATTCTGTGATTCCTGCCCCTCCATTAGATAAACATAGAGAAGAACGTTGAACTCAACATAAGTTGGCAGACACTCTATTTGCCTTCATGTTTAGTTTCTTCCCGATTCTTTGAAAAATAGAACTATAGAGCTGTACCCTCAGCCAGATTTTTGAAAAGGCATCTGGAAAGCAGAAGCATTAAAAAGAAAAAAAGAATGGAAAACTGACTGCAAACAAAAAGCATGAAGGCATCGCCCTGTGACATACTCTGAAATGGTAATACTTTGGGGCTTTGTGGTAAGTAGTTATTTTACAGCTCTATGTGTCAACAAAAATAAATAAACTCTTCAGCTCCAAGTGGAATAAATTACGCATTAAATCCTTACCAAATGGAAATGTAGTCTGGGAATTCTGTTTGTCTGATAAATTCCAATGGCCAGCAAAGAAAAGATTTCATCAATTTTTCAATCAACAAAGCACCAATTGTCAAAATGCCCATAATTGTTAAATGAGCCACTTAGCCTCAACTGTTAGTTCCAACTAAAGTAGATCCATTGAATCAACTGAACTTATATAAGTGTTGAATTACCAAGTTCTCACATCCACTAGGACAGTTGGGATTAGCAGCTGCATTTAGATTGTTATAGGCATCCTCTATCCAAAATGCTTGGAACCAGAAGTGTTTTGGATTTCAGATTTTGGAGTGAGTGTATTTTCATAACTGTACATAAAGTGGTTTAGAGTTAAACCACTAAACCGCTGAACTTGCTGACCGAAAGATCAGCATTTCTAATCTGAGGAGTTGGGTGAGCTCCCGCTGTTAGCTCCAACTTCTGCCAATCTAGCAGTCTGAAAATATGCAAACGTGAGTAGATCAATAGGTACCGCTTCGGTGGGAAGGTAACAGCACTCCATGCAGTCATGCTGGCCACGTGACCTTGGAGGTGTCTACGGACAACGGCGACTCTTCGGCTTAGAAATGGAGATGAGCAGCAACCCCCAGAGTTGGACACGACTAGACTTAATGTCCGGGGAAAACTTTATCTTTACCTTACATAATGAGATATAGCAGTCCCCGAGTTACAAACAAATGACTCATAGTTAAGAACAGGGGCAAGAAAACAGAAAGTGAGAAAAATCTATCCTTCAGAAGGGAAATTCATTCCTGGAGGAGTTATTCTCTTGGGGATAAGGGGTCTCCACTGAAGTTTTATCACCAATCCTTGTTTCCACAACAAACCAAATTTTACAGGAACAGAAAGTAAGGAAATATCTCCTGAATAGGGGCACGGACAGGAAAAGAAATCTCACAGGGCAGTTAACCCTTCCCTATGCTATCCAAAGCACCTGTTATGACTTACATGTAAATTCAACTTAAGAGCAAGCCTACAGAACCTATCTTGATCATAACCTGAGTGAGACCAAATGTAAACACTTCATTCCTGTAATGTTTCATATATACCTTATGTATACCTTATATAGCCTGAAGGTAGTGTTATACAAAATAGTTTTAATAATGTGCATGAAACTAAGTCTGTGTACATAATAATAATAATAATAATAATAATAATAATAATAATAATAATAATATGCCTCAAGTACCACCTTCCAGCAGCAAAGAACTGGTAGGATCACAAACCTGCAAAAGTATTGGAAAATGAGCACACAAAGATACTGTGGGACTTCTGAATCCAGACTGACAAAGTTCTGGAACACAACACAACAGACATCACAGTTGTGGAAAAGAAAAAGGTTTGGATCATTAATGTTGTCATCCCAAGTGACAGTTGCATTGACGAAAAACAACAGGAAAACTCAGCCACTATCAGGACCTCAAGATGGAACTTCAAAGACTCTGGCAGAAACCAGTGCAGGTGGTCCCGGTGGTGATCGGCACACTGGGTGCCGTGCCAAAAGATCTCAGCCAGCATTTGGAAACAATAGACATTGACAAAATTACGATCTGCCAGCTGCAAAAGACCACCCTGCTGGGATCTGCACGCATCATCCGAAAATACATCACACACTCCTAGACACTTGGGAAGTGTTCGACTTGTGATTTTGTGATATGATTTTGCTGTGTCATAATAAAATAATAATAATAATAATAATAATAATAATAATAATAATAATAATAATAATATAATAATAATACCTTATTCTTGTATCCCGCCCCATCTCCCCGAAGGGACTCGGGGCAACTCACATGGGAACCAAGCCCAAAATACACCACAAAATACAACAACAAGGTACATTTAAAACATATAAATATACAAAATCAAAGGCATATAAAATACTATAAAAATATTCACAGTAACCAATAGTCTTCTAGGCGCAGTGAACATACATTGAACCATTGGAAAGCGAAGTCATGATCCCAGGTGGTTTTGGATCTTGGATTTTTTGATACAGGATACTCAATCTGTATTTTTATATCCCTATAACATTGAAGAATCCAATGATGTTGGAAATCAAGACTCAATGGCCTTCTTTTGACTGCTCAAGACTCATGCCCATGTAGCATGTGCAAATATAACCTGATCCTTTTTTTTTTTTACTTTCATCGGATTCCTTACATTAAAAAGTAACTTGATTTATTAGAAACTGTAGCATGATGTCAGGAAGAATTAATGTTTCCCATAGGCATACTAATAAGCTCCATGACATAATAACTCGCTATCATACACCAGTGGGACCAGAAAATTATTCCAAAGATAACATAACACAACACTTGACGCAGCAGGAAACTTCCAGCGTCCTTTTAGATGTTTTACAGTGTTACTAATCTTTGAATTGCTTGGAAAAACAGAAAGGAAATGGAATCAGTTCAGGCTGGAAGGCTGCGATGTTAGAAGATGACTCCATCCTGAATTCTGAAACTGAAGGTATGATATAATGTTGATGGGGAAGAAACCAAATTCCTAGCATACAGCTAAATCCAAGACCTGTCTACAGAAGGGGAATAAGGACTAAGGAAGACAGAGGGAGGTAAAATCCTGATGGGGACTAATAAGTTGCTTGGCTTCCAAAGATATTTGACCCATTCTGATGACGGGATTCTGATACTTCTGATGGATATGCAATGGTTTCAATACAGGCATCTACAATATAGAATTGATGTGTGGAATCACGGGAGTTTTAAAACCCCACTGCCAAAGAGTGGTGGTGCTCCATCAAACTACAAATCCAGGATTCCATAACATTTGGCCATGGCAGTTAAAGTGGTGTCAATCTGCCCTGATTCTATGGTGTAGAGCCATGGTTCTCAACCTGTGGGTCTCCAGATGTTTTGGCCTTCAACTCCCAGAAATCCTAACAGCTGGTAAACTGGCTGGGACTGCTGGGACTTGTAGACCGTAACACCTGGGGATCCACAGGTTGAAACCACTGGTGTAGAAACATGTTAAGGATTGTATATGATGTTAAATAATAATAATAATAACAATAATAATAATAATAATAATAATAATAATAATAATAATAATAATAAAACTTTATTTATACCCCGCCACCATCTCCCCAGTGGGGACTCGGGGCGGCTTACATGGGGCCATGCCCAGACACCATACAATATAACAAAATAAAACAGCTCTTATGTCCACCTGTGAACCAAAGTCACCCTGCAGGGTAATAATGTACCACTCAGCTTTGTAGAACAATTAACAAGAACTTTACTGACTTCAAAATGATCAAACAGAGCAATAATATTTACAATAGTCTCTCTGATTGCTTACAGAGAACAGTAGGAATAAAATGTCCTTTTAAAGTTCATAGAATTGCCTCAGTGCCTTAGAAATAAGAGGGCCTCTGAGAGCCAGCAGAGTCAGCATACACACACTCACTCTGAGGTAAAAACCTGCTCAAACTGGTTCCTCAATAGGATGGCAAAGAAATTGACCAATCAGATTCCTAGCTGTTCACAGGCTCAGCCAATCAGCTTCTTACACGTACTTTTCCAGTTAGTTAAAGTAATTGTTTCCCCTGACGTTAAGCCCAGTCATGTCTGACTATGAGGGTTGGTGCTCATCTCCATTCCTAAGCCGAAGAGCCAGCATTGTCCGTAGACACCTCCAAGGTCATGTGGCCGGCATGACTGTATGGAGCACCGTTACCTTCTTGCCGGAGCGGTACCTATTGATCTACTCACATTTATTTATTTATTTATTTACAGCATTTATATTCCGCCCTTCTCACCCCGAAGGGGACTCAGGGCAGATCACATTGCACACATAAAGGCAAACATTCAATGCCATGACATAGAACAGAGACACCGGGCTGGCCTCGAACTCATGACCTCTTGGTCAGAGTGATTTGTTGATTTGTTGCAGCTGGCTTGCTTTCCAGCTTGCGCCACAGCCCGTTTTTGAACTGCATGTTTTTGAACTGCTAGGTTGGGAGAAGCTGGAGCTAACAGCAGGCGCTCACTCCGCTTCCGGGATTTGAACCTGCAACCTTTCGGTCTGCAAGTTCAGCAGCTCAGTGCTTTAACACGCTTCACCACCGGGACTCCTACTTTTCCAGTTAACCCTTCCATAATGGTGTCTTTACAAACCTTCACAAAACACCCTACATCTGTGGTGTAGGAGGCTTGGTTTGGACTTTATACTAGACTTTAAAGGAATTATCCAAGGTAAGCCACAACTATTTACTGCCTGAGACAGAGAAGTAACTGAGCCCTTTAAGTCACCCAAGTCAAGGCAAATAATTCTCAAAGCAAAGAGGGATCTTAAAGTTAAAAATCAGTAAAAGCTGCAAGGCCCAGCTAGGCAGGTCCCAAAGGGTGCACTCGTAAGCCTGGGTGCTCGGGCCTATGGGTGCAAGCTTTGGGTCTACATGCACAGGCCTGGTGGGGGGTGGGAGAAGTTGGGGGTAGTTTGGCCATCCTTCAGTTCCCCCTCCCTTTGTCTGCTCCTTACCGGGCATTTGAGTGGTGCCGGCTAGTGCTGTGGCTTTGGCCAGCACCTTAAAAATAATAATAATAATAATTATTATTATTATTGAAAAACTCAGCCACTATCAGGCCCTCAAGATTGAACTTCAAAGACTCTGGCAGAAACCAGTGCAGGTGGTCCCGGTGGTGATCGGCACACTAGACATTGACAAAATCACGATCTGCCAACTGCAAAAGGCCACCCTACTGGGATCTGCGTGCATCATCCGAAAATACATCACACAGTCCTAGACACTTGGGAAGTGTTCGACTTGTGATTTTGTGATATGAAATCCAGCATACCTATCTTGTTTGCTGTGTCATAATAAAATAATAATAATAATAATAATTTATTTTTCTATCCCACCACCATCCCCCTGAAGGGACTCGGAGCGGCTAACATGGGGTCAAGCCCAAAACAGAAACAAAACATAACAAGTTAAAACAAGTATCAGTAACTAAAAACAGTGTCAACACAACAATCGATAAAATAAACAATTAAATAATTCAATAGCAGGTAAAATACAAAATACAATATACAGTAAAGTCTCACTTATCCAACATAAACGGGCTGGCAATATGTTGGATAATAAGGAGGCATTAAGGAAAAGCCTATGAAACATCAAATTAGGTTATGATTTTACGAATTAAGCACCAAAGTATCATGTTATACAACAAATTTGACAGAAAAAGTAGCTCAATAGGCAGTAATGCTATGTAGTAGTTACTGTATTTACGAATTTAGCACCAAAATATCATGATATATTGAAAACATTGACTACAAAAATGCGTTGGATAATCCAGTACAATGGATAAGCGAGTGTTGGATAAGTGAGACTCTACTGTATTACAAACATCACCACTGATGGATGGAATGGGGCCTTCTCCCCCCACTCCAAAAACAAAACAAAAAAACTCAAAAACAGAACAATAACAAAACAAATGTCTGACCTCCCAATTTCAGGAAGTCAAACAAAATGGATCAGGGCCTCGACGAAAGCCGGGACACGAAACAGAACAAGGTAAGTCCCAAAAGCCCATCTTTATTACCTACCTTCATTGTTCAATTATGTTTTCTGTTCCTCCAGCCATTTTCCTCTTGAACGTGGTCAAGAATCTTCTGCTCTTTCTACAATGCATTTGGAAATAAGGCGTCTTTCAGAAATATGTATATCTGATAACATACCTTTGAGCCATTGCTCTCGAATACATTGTGTGCAGGGTGCTAAACCGATGCTCGAAATGAATATTCCATAGATAAAATGTTAACCTTTGATCCAGATGCTTCCCTGGAAGTAAGTGAGCCTGTTTGCCGCAGGGCTTTGATCACCAAAATTGGAAACATTTACAGGAACACAGCTTGCATGCACAGCCTCAGATCCAACACAACGCCCCAGAATCTCAAATGTTCCCTTGGATCAAAAGAGATGTGTTTGTGCAGAAACCACAACCAATATGAATCCGAAATGTCCAATCATCCAGAGAAATATGTGATACACTCCTGCATGAGAGGAAAGGAGTTATTTATGCTATGCATGGAAAGGTGTTTGTTTATGTTCCATATGGACTGACCAATAAGATGAAAAATAAAGGTTTTCTAGGTGGTTTGTGGAATAAAAATAACCAAATGAAGAATGCAGCACTATAATAAAAAGACAGTACCATATACTGCAGCATTGGTGATTTTAAAAAAGAAGAAAGAGGACAAAGAAAGTAGAGAATAATCACATCTGCAAACACCAACAAAAACTGAAACAACATTAAAAGTTGCAACAAGAATTAAAAAGTTATGGAAAATGAAGAAGTCTTTTAGCTGTGAAGACCTTCAAGGATTTGATGACTAACCAAGTTTTGATTTGGTCCCTTAATAATAGTGTTTGTATTTGTCAAGTCAATATTGCAAAACAGTACTTTTGCAAATGTTTTGTCATAATTATATATTTTTAAAAAACTTTAAACTGCATCTGACAAAAGACTATAACTTGAGCCGCATTCTTCTTATGACCCAGAACCCCAACCAACAACCTTCTCAAAGTCTACAGTGCATATTTTGAACAGAAAGGAAGAGAGACAAAATCTCAATGGATTCGAAGGGTCACTGATGTGTTTGGAACTGTGGCTTATCCCAGTTTCAAAGTGTTTTGCACAAACAACAGGAGACTCCAGGCTAAAGGAAAAATAATGAAACCTTATTTTTTTTCAAAAAAAATAAAGGGAGGGAAGGGGGTCGGTTATTTATTTTAGAAATCTAACACAAAGTAAAGGCCCCTTACATGAAAGTCACCCTGTTCTCCAGGCTGTTTATTCAAACAAGGCTCGCAAAGCAAAAAAATAAGCACACAAAAGAGGCTATACATTTAGAGCGACCCTCGGGGAGTTCTCCAAGGAGCAAGCCGCCTTCGTAGGAAGCTGCTTCCTTTATCCTCACTTCTGAAAAACTCAGCACAGCGATCCTCTCGCTTTCCACTTGAGTTCCTGAGGCGAGGCCTTTGGGTCACCGATTCCCACCGGCTCAAGCAGATGTTACCTGGCTTTAATGAAGGACAGGAGCTCATTGTGACTCCAGGAGGCACCTTGAAGGTCCAATGTCCCTTGGGTGGCCGTGTGAGTGAAAGGGGGTGGCTTGGAAAGGTAGCTCACTTTCCTTGAGAGCTATTCTGGCACCTTCCCTCAACCAAGTGCTTCAATATTGTCATGTAAGAGACTGGTGTACAGAGGTCTATGTGGAAAAGATTAAACTAATCCCTGGTGGAACATATATAATATAAGGTAAAGGTTTCCCCTTGATATTAAGTCTAGTCGTGTCCGACTCTGGGGGTTGATGCTCATCTCCATTTCTAAGCTGTAGAGCTTCCATAGATGCCTCCTAGGTCATGTGGCCAGCATGACTGCTTGGAGCGCCGTTACTTTCCCACTGGAGTGGTAGCTATTGATCTACTCACATTTGCATGTTTTTGAACTGCTAGATTGGCAGAAGCTGGGGCTAACAGTGGGAACTCAACACGCTCCCCGGATTTGAACCGCCGACCTTTCGGTCAGCAAGTTCAGCAGCTCAGTGGTTTAACCTGCTGCACCATCGAGGGCTCTAATATTATATTATACTATAGTATACTATACTATATTATAATATCATAATATAATGTAATGTAATGTAATATAGGAAGGTATAAAACACTTTATTCAGACCCTTGATCCATTTGGCCTAGTATTTCACCCTCTTGTTTTCAGAAGCTTTCCAGGATCTTAGAAAAAGAGACATTTTTCCATCATCTCCTACACAACCCAACAAACAAACAAAAATATCTTGGTGTCTTGTTTTTAGGCTTATTCCAAAGGATATTTGGGGAACTGATTCAGAAAACTGCATTGGATGGATCACATCAGCTCTAGTTTCTTAGACATGGTCATCATAGTGTTCTATGGGTGAGCAGATAGTCATATGGCATATTTTCTGTATCTCCACAATTGGAACTGGTAGGGGGAAATTGATGCCATTTTTGGAATCAGCAGAAACAGGGCCCAGCTTGCCTACCTTCTTCCAGTCCTTGGCTCTGTTCTAGATCTTTGATGCTTTTTTTCTCCATTTCAAAACCTAAAGAAAGATGGCCACTTGTATTAGAAAAGAGAATGCTTCCAATGGTTGAAATAGTTTGGACAACTAATGGTATAAGTGGTACTCTTAATAAGGGAGACCTTTGCTTGGCTTTTCAATCAAACATATAGGCAAGTATCTGAGAGAGGAAATGTTGTTTTTGGAACTAAACTGCCAGAATCTTTCAGAAAACACAACCACACTGAAGCAGTAGTTCCAAATGGCCCAAGGAAATGGACCCAAGAAGCCATCTTAAGGGATGATGGGCTTTCCTAATTTGAAGGCAGGTCTCTGTGCAGAAATTCTGATACTCTGTCCTTAAAAACCAGATCAGATTCTGAATCATACTACCTTCATCCTTACAAAAGCAGGTGCCTCCCTTCATATCTCCAGCATTTTTAGATCCCTGTCTATTGACAGTACCAGGCAAACTCTGGCACAGAATGCATCACTGGAGATGATCGCAGTTCTCACAAGCAGTTCCTCTTATTTTTTTTCCCATCACTGATTTCCCATACCATATTAGGGTCGGGAAGCTTTTAGGATTAAGATCCCTTTCTATTCATAAAGATTTTTATAGATACGAGAGTCCTGGGCAAACCCCTTGCTTCTTCCCTCTTAGAAGGTCAAGTGTTTCAGCAGTCCACAGAGGAAACGTTTATTTTAATAAAAATGGATTTATGGTCAGAAAAATGAAACTGCCGAAGACAGATGCTCCGTATGCCAGCCTCTTATAATTGGGCAATTATTCTGCTATGATATGGGTTGAAAAAACCACAGAGATTAGTTTGGATCCTTGAACAGACTATTCAGAGAGAATCATAGGCTCTCAATCCTGAAGAAGAATGCTCCATTGGACTCCAGTATCACATATCCAAAAGACGAGAACTTAACACTAAACTTCTGCACACTTGTCATGGCAGGCTATTGTTAACCATGGATTGCAGATGTTTTGGGATAGTGTGGGCTCCAAGTATTTGAACATTCTTCCTCAAAACAGTATCAATAATCCCCATCTCTCAATAGGTCTAGCTCAGTGGTTCTCAAGATGTGGGTCCCCAGATGTTTTGGCTTACAAGTCCCAGAAATCCCAGCCAGTTTACCAGCTGTTAGGATTTCTGGGAGTTGTAGGCCAAAACATCTGGGGACCCACATCTTGAGAACCACTGAGCTAGAGAACAACTGGTCTAGCTTTCCACTATCCCCAAGTGGCATTGTTCCTCAGGAATTTTGCTGAACGAAAGCTATGCTGAGGGTGATATTTCTCCATGCCTTGTTTAGAACCTCCATCAAGTAGATGCCTTTGCTGAATCCAAAAGATAAAGATCATCCTTTCCAAAAATTAATCTCTGATGCTTCAGGACACCAGGACACAGCAATACTTTATACAAATAACATTATGTGACAACATTTGAAAGAAATTCGGTTCCTAATTTGAAAGTGTAATTTCCTATTTAGTTGTGTGGTACTTACTCTGAAAGTAGCTGTTATACTCCAGAAACTTCATTTTTGAGGCTACCATAAACTATATTGAGTCTCTATGAGATATTCATTGAAAAACTATAGCAAGATGTCCCTTCTACAAAAACAAAGCTTTTGAATTTTAATAAAAAATTTCCCATGTTTTATGACAGAACCAATTAGGAAATGACATTTATAACTCAGAAACAAAAATCATGTTACAAGTGTAATCTAGACTCTGTTTCATGAAAAACTAAAGCCTACAATCTATGAGAAATGTGTTGATTTCTACATCCACCTTGCAAAGAATGGAGGCAGAAATACAATGAATATATTATTGCCTTTAAATACTTTCCAAGATATCCTATCAGGGATGGAGCCAATTTTACCATAAGGTAAGCCCTTTTCCTATCCATTCTGGGTTCTTTCCAACCATCGCTGACCCAGAAGTCAATTTCCACATCCTGTTCTGTTGTGGAAAAGGCCTTTTATGGGATGAAAATAGTACAGGAAAGCAAAAAACACCCAAATAATTTTTGATGCCCTTTTTTGAAAGAGCATTCCCATTTCTTCCCATATGTCCATTTCACTGGAGGTACCAGGGATAGGTCTCGGAGCATGTATCCTACCACTGAGTGATGGCCTTTCCCCAAAGCAATTAGGAAGAATTGCATGTGAGAACACTCCTGTTGACTCTTCCCTCCATTTGTCTTCTACACAAGCTGCAATGGAAGCAGACAGGGAGATGGAGGCAAGCACTCCTTCAACAAGGGCCTGTACTCTTTCAAATGTGATTGATGGGCTCCCTCTCTCTAACGGCTTGACATGCCCACAGAACAGTCAATGTGACTGATAGATCTTCAAAGCCAAGGCCTGTCACAAGTTATGTTTCAGAGCATTTTACTCCAACAGGTTCAAATGTAATCAGAAGAGAAATATTATTCCAGCTCAAAAAAAACCCTTAAGGAACTTCTTGAATAACTCTGTCAGTATGAGACAGTCATTCCCCAGAGGCTGGAGAAAAACATCAGGTATAGGATATGCTGGCCTTGTATATACCTGCATTTTCAAGTGGATGTACAAAGTGGTCTTGTGCTGATATGGATATATCCTTTGATAAAGAAAAGAAAATCCAAACAGTTTATTTAATAGATGTTTTCCTCTTTCTATGGGGCCCCTGGTGGCACAGTGTGTTAAAGCGCTGAACTGCTGAACTTGCAGACCAAAAGGTCCCAGGTTCAAATCCCGGGAGCGGAATGAGCACCCGCTGTTAGCCCCAGCTCCTGCCAACCTAGCAGTTCGAAAACATGCAAATGTGAGTAGATCAATAGGTACCACTCCGGTGGGAAGGCAACAGCGCTCAATGCAGTCATGCTGGCCACATGACCTTGGAGGTGTCTATGGACAACGCCGGCTCTTCAGCATAGAAATGGAGATGAGCGCCAACCCCCAGAGTCGGTCACTTAACGTCGGGGAAACCTTTACCTTACCTTCCTCTTTCTATGCCTAAGTGCTCTCAAACTTCTGTGATAGATACCTTCATAGATAGATCAAGATAGAGTCAATATTTTGTTCTAACTGCTTAGCTTGTATCAATTTTCCACAATTTGCATTTACAAGATAATTCAGAATATTTTTTCCCATCTGGAATGGTTGGGAAAGAAGAAGACTCAATTTTTTTAAAAATTGTCACAAACATCTGCTGCCCCACCAAACTGAATTTCAGATCCAATTGAGAGAAGTTCTTGCTTGAGGATATTGATGCCGGTTGTCATCCTGGTGTTTTCACCACATCTCCTAGTCTCAAAGCAATCACTCAACAAGCTTTGTGATCGGACTTCAAACTCCTGATGGGCGTGGAAGATGGCTTCCGGAGAGGAAAACATGTGGAAAATCTGTTAACCATGTGTGTTGGTCCCACTGTCATCTGTTAAGTAAATAACCCAAATCTGCTTTCTCTGCCAAAGAACTAGGACAGACATGTTCTTGTTTTTCAATCTTAGTTTTCTCTGTTGACTGTAAATTGAGTGGTCCATATGACATACACATGAAAACCAAAATGATAACTCAGAGATCATGGCATGCAAGTTTGTCAAACATAATAATTGTTCTATTTTATATCTTCCTGTAGAACAACTTCAAAACAAAATAAAATGCTGGGTCTAGAATTGATTAGGAATGGCATTCTTTCCACGTCTGCATGCTCCTAGATTTCATATGAAAATGTTCACAATCCCAGGTTTCTAGGCTTCAACAGAAATGCTGTTTCACTGCTCCAGGCATCTAAAATGCGTTATTATGTTGAATTTTCTTCCCACAGTATAGAGATGATGAAGACATACTAGAAATGATGACATCTTCAATGTTTGCTTCATCCCGGCACAGCACTGTCACCTTCTGAAGGTATGGTAGAACATTGATGGCCTTCTGGGGCATCTTTCAAAATCCTGAAAACTTTTGAATGTAAAGTTGACAAATAACCTGGTGTCCATGCTGATACTTCAATGCCATTCATGAAAGTTTCTGGAGCGATAGGTTCCTTGAATTGATTTTCAGATTTGTGGGTATACCGCGTTTCCCCAAAAATACATTAATTTTTGCTCCCAAAGATACACTAGGTCTTATTTTCAGGGGATGTCTTATTTTTCCATGAAGAAGAATTTACATTTATTATTGAACAAAAAATGAACATTTATTATATACTATGCAGTAGTTGCCATCACAAACCAGCATAACCAGACAAACTGGAATCCCATCGAGAGTTTCTTGCTATTACCATTATTTTCATGTACAACAATCTATGGTACGTACTACGTACATTTACCGATCCTGCATGCTTTGGAGTTCTGTTTGGCGGGCATGCTTCCAAACAAAAACCTTGCTAGGTCTTACATTCTGGGGAGACCTTATATTTAGCAATTCAGCAAAATCTCTACTAGGTCTTATTTTCAGGGGATGTCTTATTTTCGGGGAAACGGGGGTAGGAGGTGGATAAAGTCTTTTGCTGCTACCACTAACAGACTTGCATATATGCCACAAAAGAAAACTGGAACACATGTGGACAAACAATATCAGAGAGTGGCCAAGGTGGCAACGGTTATTCATGAGGAAGAACAATCAAGCAAGGAAAGGCTACAGCAACTTGCTTTTGACTTCATCTACAGCAGTGGTTCTCAACCTGTGGGTCCTCAGATGTTTTGGCCTTCAACTCCCAGAAATCCTAACCACTGGTAAATTGGCTGGGATTTCTGGGAGTTGTAGGTCAAAACACTTGGGGACCCACAGGTTGAGAACCACTGGTCTATAGCACGGGTGTCAAACCCATTTTCACCAGGGGCCAAATCAGCCTTATGGTTGCCTTCAAAGTGTCATTTGTAATTGTAAGACTGTACAAATTTAACTATATTGCCCTAGTATTGAAAGCCTTGTGGGCCACATAAAATGCCGCGATGGGTCTTAAGTTTGGCACGTGTGGTCTATAGGAAAGGTCAAGATTCTCCCATCTCATCTTCTCTCCTGTCCCTTAATTGTTTGAGTCCAAACTTATTTTGGATTTTGAGCTCAGTTTGAAGCAAATGATATAAGCTAAGGACCAAGGAAGAAAGTGAGAGGAAGTTTAGAGGAACCGGGACATTTTTAAATCACCTTGAAAATGGGATGGCAGATGCTTAATCAGGACTGTCCTTGCCAAATTGGGACAGCTGGATATTTAAGTATTAATCACATTACATGTTACTTGGCTCCATGAGCCTTGGTCTTAATTTTCAAAATGTCAGAAGGTATGCAAATTATTTGGTTATTGTTTAAGCAATATCAGTTCCATAACCATTGTACCATCATTCAATGTTTCACACACACACATAAAAGGAAATTACAGAACGTAGCATCAAGTACATTTGCTGCAGACCTGAGTTCCAAGTCCACAGATCTCAGTAACAGTTTTTAAGAAGAGTTCAAAAGGGAAAACGGAGAAGTCAGTGTCCAACAGTATCAAAAGAACTGATCAAAGGGTGAAAAGGGGATTAACAGCATCTTCAGCAGGGGAAAAAAAGACAGACAGAAAGAATGAAAGAAAAAAAGGGGAAAGATCTAGTGTATTAGACAGGGCCCCTTTTTTGAAATGGTAATAGGCGCTACCTGAGCTGAAAAGACAATTAAGATAATGTGTTAATTTTTTTATGGTGTCTGGCAGTAATATTTTCATCCTGTTAATTACACTGCAGACAGCAAATGTATATAATATGATAGCTCCATGCTGAGAGGACATGCTTGCTGCCTAGTTAAGTGACGGCATTTATCCTATAATTAGCTTGTTGGAATGCAATTTGCATTGCGCGCCGAAGAGCGTATATGATATCAGCTCAGCCAAAGAAGCCTAAAATGGGAATCGGCAATCTCTTAATGTTGACCTCTACAGATATCCTGATATCAGGGCTTATGACCTTCTAAGGTGTAGATGGTAAGCTAGCGAGGAATACGGTGAAGATTTTGTTTAAAAAATGACAATGCTAGTAGAAGTTATTGTTATTATGCCACTTCTAGTCTTATGGCAACCCTAAGGAGATACTTACCGTGGAATTTTCTTGGCAAGACTTGCTCAGAAGGGGTTTTCCTTTACTTTCCTCTGAGGTTGAAAGAGTGTCACTTGCCCAAGGTTATCCAGTGGATTTGCATGGCTGAGCAGTGATTCAAGCTCCAGATCTGAAAACCAATGCTCAAAGCATTGCACTTTGTTGGCTCTCATTTTAAAATCCATGGGTGTTGTCATTTTGCAATATGTTTTATCTTCTCTGCCAAAGAGTGCTGGTGCCTCACCAAACTACAAATCCCTAGATTCCATAGCATTGAGCCATGACAGTAAAAGTGGTGCCAATCCTCATTAATTCAACAGTGTAGATCAGTGGTTCCCAACGTTTTTCTGACCAGGGCCCACTTTGACCAGAGCCCACTTGAACAGAAACCACTTTGACCAGGGACCACGCTCCAACATTAGTACAAAAAGGGTTACAAATCAGTTTTTGGTCAACTTTCAATTCAGTGTTGTTATTTGGGGTGCTGACTCAGAAAATTGTATTGGATAGACCACATCGGCTCTAGTTTCTGATACAGATCGTATGCCATCCAGTAGTCGCTGTCTGCTCGCTCACAGAAAATAACCTAGAGCTGATGTGGTCTATCCAATCCAATGGTCAGCTCTGTGGAAAGGTGTGGAAATAAAATTAATAAAATAAAATCAATAAAAAGGAAGGAAGTTCACGGACCAGATTTTTGTTCTCGCGTGGTTCACTGCTGGACCACGGACCACAGGTTGAGAACCACTGGTGTAGATGCAGCCTTAGTTTATAGAAGGCATCTATAGTGTTGCCATGGAAGATCTAGAGAGCTCTAGAAAAGTATTTTCTCGGATTTTTAAAAAGATAGTATTTTGAAATTGTTTCCACTTTAGCGGAAAGTTGAAAAGCTACCAAATTTCTAAATGGGGAGTCAGAAAAATGTATTGAGACGGGACATAGTTCTCACTTAGGGATGGGCAACACCCACATTTTGCCCCATGTTTACACTCCTGCAAAAGATCTAATAGATAGCCTCATTAATGTAGCATATTGACAGCATTTGCTGACATCAGATAAACAAATGTTATTCTTCGTATCATTTGGTTCAAAGAGCTTCCATGAAAAATTAATCTGCTTAATTAATATCTCTTCCCCCCACCTCTTTTTTCCTTCTACACATACACACCCATATATAATCAGATTATTGCATGAGGAAGCGGTGCTTAGAATTTAATCACTACTTTGCGTAACACCTGGAATAAACACTTTGTTTTTTCTAAAGAGGCAATATGAAGGCAGCTGCATGATATAGGAATCTTGAATAAACCAGGACATTAAGACCTATGCGTTTAAACAAATGTTCTTCTTCTTACGGTTGCCTTTAGCAGAGAAACTAATGAACTGCCCCACTTACTCTGAATAGCTAAAGGGTTAGAGCAGCTAATACCAACATTGCCTGGGGTCAAAAAGCATGAGCTCTGAGATTGCCTGTTAGTATGCGAGTTAGTAGTCTTGCTGGAAATGAAACAAACAAATAAAGAAAGGGAAATCGAGACACTGCCTTTGTTGGGTGTATAATTTTGCAAAGAGGAAAGGAAGAAAGGAAAGGATATATAATGCTAGCATATAATGAAGAAATATGCAAATACAATTTAATGTGTATTTGACTAGCATCAAAATAGCACCCAGTTTACTAATCTGAATCCCCAAGCAGATGATATAGGACATGTCAAAGGTGATTCTCGCGCTGACTTTGATTGTTACTTGCCATCTACATGGTAAAGGCGTCAGCTTCAGTCTTCGTCCAATTAGATTAGAAGGATCAACGTGGTTGACAGAGAATGCCATTCAATGACAGCTTTCTAAGTGGATTTGGCAGGAACTGAGCTTGGCAGTGGCGGGTTACAAGTCGTGACGTTGACTGTAACACGACACTTGGGGGAGATGACGATGGGGTAAGAACGTTATTTTTAGCAACATAACATCATGGGTTGTAGCCTCATTGTTTTTCAACATGTGATTAGGCACATTTTCCTTTCGTTGACATTATAAACATGGAATGAGTTGAGAACCTTATTATTGTATTTTAGTTGTGTTTAGTGTTCATTAATTATTTGACACAAACAATCCAATATACAATAAGAAAATATACATTAAAAACAATGGAACGTGTCCAGATCCGTATTCAAATGGCAACCTGTACCGAATAAATAAGTATAACATACTCTACCATTCATCAACTCCAAAACATTTTCAAAGCAAAACCACCAGCCACTTCTCCCCCCTCCACATCATATGCAGAAATCCTTTTTTTTTTTTAAAGAAACTCCTTGCAAGGCAGTGTTCATTGTTGCTTTCGTTGTTGTGTCCCTTCAAGTTGTTTCCAATTTATGGTGACACTAATGCAAATCTATCATGGGTTTTCTTAGTATTATTCAGAGGAGTTTTGCCTGTCTTTCCTCTGATAATGAGAGTATGACTTGCTCAGGTTCACCCAGTGGGTTTTCATAACTGAGCGGGTATTTGAACGCTGGTCTCCAGAGTCATAGTCCTAACACTCAAAGCACTACACCATGCTGGTTGAGTATCCCTTATCCAAAATGTTTGGACCAGAATTATTTTGGATGTCAGATTTTTGTCAGATTTTGGAATATTTGCACTTGTGTATACCTACATACTGAGATATCTTTGAGATAGGCCCTGACATATGTTTCATTTACACTTTATATTAGGAGTGTGCATGATATCATTTTAGTATATCAGATTCAGAGGATTTGGGTGATTTGGTTGCCGAAAAGCTGAAAATGGGACTGGCAGAGGGCAGCTGAAGCCTTAGCTGATACGGATCACAGCAAACAAATATTTTTGGCTAATGGGGTTTAAGGGGACCGAGGCAGAAGTGGCATCTGGCATCTGTGGCTCCTCCTCTTCTTTCTTCCCCGGCAGCCTCCTTCATCCCTTCCCAAAGCCTGAGTGCATACTTGAGGCAAATGGGAATTCGCTTTCCCAGCAGCACTTTTTGTGACGCAAACATTGAAGGAGCCTCTGTGCGCCCTCTTGAGCAGAGCCGGTCCAACAATGAGGCAAATTAAGCGGTCGCTTTGGGCGCAAAACATACAGGGATGCAGTCGAGACTGCTTTTTCTGTTGATTTGTTGTAAAACATGATGTTTTAGTGCTTAATTTGTAAAATCTTAATGTAATTTGATGTTTAATAGACTTTTCCTTAATCTCTCCTTATTATCCAACATTTTCGCTTATCCAATGCTTTTATTTTTCAGTGATTGGTTTGGGGGGGGGTGCCAAAAGTGTGTTTGCAGCAGTTGAAAAATACCTAGGGCCGGCTCTGCTCTCGAGGCATGATGGGAGTTTAGGTTTTTCTCTCTTGTGTTTATCACTTTCTTTCTCAGCCAATCAGAGGCTTGGTTGACTGTGTTTATTCTTTTCCCCTCTTGTGATGTGTACTTTGGACTTCAGTTCCCTGAACCCACTCATGTTTTTTTTTAAGTTATTGTAAAAAAATTTTTTCCCAAAAATCAATGGATTAGTGAAAGGTTCCGAAACATAGCAGGCTTGCAGTTGTAAATGTGGCCCACAGGTAAGACAAGTTTCATGCTAATAGGCCTAAAAAAATGGCAGAGAAATTAGCCTCTACAGTTTCCCCATTGGTGTCAATGTACCGAATCTTACCGGAATGAAAACAGAACCCCCCTCCTGATTTTGGGAACTTCCCGGTCAATGGAACAGGAGGGCAACAGAAAAAAAGGACTGAAAACAGCGTAGTTTTTTGCCAAGGCACACACCCCTACTTTATATATATAGCCTCAAGGTAATACGATACATTTTCCGTGCATGAAATAAAATCAGTGTACATTGAATCATCAGAAAGCAACGATATCACTACCTGAGACACACTGTGTGGGAAATTTTGGATTATTTTCAGTTTCAGAATTCCAATATAGGGATGATCAACCTGTATTAGCAGTTGTGTTATTTGTAAATTTGCATTAAAAAGATATCCAGTACATACTTACGCAAGTAGTTTCTCATTCATACTCAGTACATTTTCCTAGCTCTACCCTCACTACACTCCACTGACAATGTAACATTCCAAGGAATTGTATTGTGGTCACACTTATTTCCATATTGGGAATGAATTACATTTGGACAGCAGAAATATGTGAACATTTTGATACAATCCTGTTTTCAAATAATAACTTATCTTCAAGACTTGCCAACAGGCTTTTGGAGAAGGATAAGGGGGGGCTCTGGGGAGTGTGGATGGGACTGGGGGGGATATGAGTTTTAAAAGCCATTTTAATGCATTTGCTGTATTTTAATTTTGTTTTTACCACACTGTTATTATTTGTTTTTAACTTTTGTATTTCTCTTTTTAAACTGTTTACTGTGGATAGATGTTAGCTACCTTGAGTCCTAATGGGGAAAAAGGCAGGATATAAATAATAATAATAATAATAATAATAATAATAATAATAATAATAATTTACCTAAATAGATAACAATTTGGTGATGCCTACTCAGTGAAGAGAGAAATCCTCAGTACATTATTACTAGGTGTCGTCACCAGCTAGGAAGTCAACACGTCAAAGCATTAGAAATGCTTTTGATCTTGGCAAAATTAGAAGATAGAGCTGAATTTGGGTCACATCTCCTTTCCTCGTGCACCCTGAAAAAAAATTGGGAGGGAAGAACCCAAAGATGGAGGAGGGGGGAAAGGAAAAAAAGAAGAACTAAGGACAACAAAGGCTGGCATTTCCGCGTTGAATGAAGACAATGGAACCAAAGCATCTCTTAAAATAAAGATATTGTGATTAGTTTATGCCATCTCTTTTTAAGAAGCTGCATTAATTTTGATTTATATTTAAATAAAAATGATTAAATTTTATCTTCCGAGATGGAAATGTGATAAATACTGGCTGGTGGCCAAAGTAATCTCCGAAGCCTAGAGCTTACAGCCCCTGTTGTCTTGTATGGATATTTGAATGGCAATGGGTTTTATCAGTATTTCTAAAGGCACTCATTTAATTATGTGGTTGTAAGAATTTTCAAAACCCCAAAGAATTAACACTCCCTATACATATTCATGTTGCTTGCATTAATTCAACCTGAACAGTTGGGAAAAATATTTAAAATCTTTTCTTTTTTTTTGGAAAAAAATAAATAAACCTATGAACACTCATTTATTCTTATTTCTGTAAATACTTCTGAGTTGTATTTGCATTTGTGCTCATTTTTAATTTGTGCACAATTAACCCTTCTTCAAAGGCTGAAGAAGTTGTGAACCATTCTTCAAGGTACGGTAGGGTAGATATGTCTAGTTTCTTGTTGATGCCTCTCTAACACATTGTAGATATTGGTGACAGAAGGAAGAAAGCTTTTAATGATGTGAAAGATGAATGTTATGGCCTAATGTTGCCACTACTACTTGTAAGGATGACATTTTAGGACCATTCTAGGCTCTAACAATGAATAATAAAGACCAAGAGATGTGCCGTGGTAACAGTACAGAAACCCTTGTGGTATTGTAGTACATTAAGCACCATCACATTTGCTCGGCAAATATAATTCAAATAACTAGTTGAGCTAAAGATGATCTAAAAATAGAGTGCAGAGGATGCAGACTGCTACCATAGTGAGGTGACACCAACATGTCATGAACACTTTGTTGTAGTGTTTCTGCAGAAATATATTATTTTAAAATAAAAATAAAAATATTTTTGCAAGCCCAAGTATCAATATACCTTCAAGGCTAAAGCTCTATGCTAATTTACTTTTTAATAATAATAATAATAATAATAATAATAATAATAATAATAATAATAATGATGATGATGATGATGATGATGATTTATTTATATACCGTCCTATCTCCTCAGGGGACTCAGAGCGGTTTCCAACATGATAAAAATAATACAATACAATACACATAATAAACAGAACCATACAACAATTTAAAATAATACAAATGGTAAACATAAATACACAACATACAATCCAAAGAATAAAAAATAAAACTAGTAACAAAACTCCCTTTATGGGCCAGTTACTTTTTGTACCTTCTAATGTGTCCAGTCAGTTATAATGATGTTTTGAATCATGCAGTTTGGGCTGCACATGCTACAAGCACAAAATTTTTCTTTTCACTGGATTTAATAGTTACCAGTTTTTGTCAATTTTTCTGATATTTTACCTATCATATTGTGGTATGTACAAGAGGACACACATGGGGGTGACTCTATGAGTTACTGTATCAGTAAACACAACCCTATGGATGCTATTGTAAAACTGCACACACAATTTCAAAACAGTGCTCTCATGTTGAGATTTTTCCTCCGCACCCTGAGGACTAGAGAAGAAAGTCCTCTGGACACCTTACTTTCTATGGCAAACATCATATGAAATCCTAGAGCACAAGTCTAGAGAGGGGCATTTGGTTCTCTAGTACCTCTTGAGGCAATAATCCCATATGATGCTTCCATGGAGGTTAGTGCTATAATTTTGTAATTATTAAGCTGTTGTGCAACCAATCAATACACTAAATAGAATCATGCCAGTTCCACTAGCCAGGGAAAACTACATCTTTCACAGGATTAAAGAGAGAGAGAAAAGCTTCCTGCTATAGTTGTGCAATTCAGGTAAACTACAAGCCATTTCGTGTCCTGGCGTTCGATGGGGGCCCCAATCTGTTTTTTGGGAGTCTCCGGAATACAGGAGGGCAAGATATTTGTTTTCACTCTGGAAGAGCCAAAAGATCCATTTTCTATTGGTCCATTATAGAAGGGGAGGATACCCAGGCTCCCCTTCCCATCATTTTAGAAATTTAAGCTGTTTGTTTCTACTCTAGAGGAGAGGTGCTCAGCTTCAGGCAGGCATACACTTTAAGGAGGCTTCTTGTTTAAAGCTGTTTTTTCTACTCTAGAGGAGAGGAACTTGGCTGCAAGAGAGGCAGACCCATGTGCTTTCTCTCAACAGCACCAGCAGCACACCAAGTAGCTTTCCAAGAGGCATTTTAAGGAGGCCCCGGGGAAGGGAGAGCTATCACTTGTAGCTCAGTAGAGCTGTCCTCCTTGGACTTCCTTAAAAATCTCCTGTTTTCAGTGCCTGCAGTCTCCTTTCTGCTTTCCAGTTTGGCTTCCTTAAAGCTGTTTCTACATCTACTCTAGAGGAGAGGTAGGCTTTGCTTTTTGTTTGCTGGGATTACTATTGTTAATCATAAGTATTATCTTTTAGAAGTAGTTTCTGAAGGAGAGGAAGGGAAGGAGAAAAGGAAGGTAAAAGGGTGGCTCTCTGTCTCCAAGCCCCCAAATGCAGACGTGTGCACCCAATCCACCGTCCCTCAGGTCCCCAATTCCCAGTGAATCCCACTAAATAAAAATAATCAGGAAAATAAAGGAAAATTTAAAAAATCCAAATAGGAGAGGAGTCGAGATCGGTTCCCACTTGCTTTCGTGTCAAGAGGTTTTCATACTGGGAGGACTCTTACTGTTATGTGCTCCCAAAGTACTGAAGGTACTGAAGGAAACAAATGAAATGTAGAAAACGAAATCCGTGCACAACCCTACTTGCTGATGTCATGAACTGTTAAATTCTACAATCAATCCTCTGCATCCATGGATTTTTTTATCCATGGGTTCAAACACCCATAGCTTGAAAATATTTGTAAATGTTCCAAAAATCAAACCTTGAGCATTCCTTTATAGATAAGGGTTGCTGTTTTACTATACCATTGATATAATGGGATTCACCCCAGTGGCGAAGTGTGTTAAAGCACTGAGCTGCTGAACTACCAAACTGAAAGGTCCCAGGTTCAAACCCCAGGAGCGGAGTGAGCGCCCACTGTTAGCTCCAGCTTCTGCCAACCTAGCAGTTCGAAAACATGCCAATGTGAGTATCAATAGGTACCGCTCCAGCGGGAAGGTAATGGCGCTCCATGCAGTCATGCCGGCCACATGACCTTGGAGGTGTCTACGGACAACGCCGGCTCTTCGGCTTATTTTTATTTACAGCATTTATATTCCGCCCTTCTCACCCCGAAGGGGACTCAGGGCGGATCACATTACACATTCAATGCCTTTTAACATAGAACAAAGACAAGACAAACATAGGCTCCGAGTGGGCCTCGAACTCATGACCTCCTGGTCAGAGTGATTCATTGCAGTTAATTGCAGCTGGCTTGCTCTCCCGCCTGTGCCACAGCCCGGGCTTAGAAATTGAGATGAGCACCAACCCCCAGAGTCAGACATGACTGGACTTAACATCAGAGGAAAACCTTTACCTTTACCTTATGCATATCCACAGTAGGTCCTGGAGCCGTAGTGGATACAAAGACACACTTGTACAATGCTTCACAGAATTCATTCCTTCATACATCCTTTCCCAGAAGCCTCTATCAGGAAGGTCAAGCATAATGGGCTCTGAAGTCTCAAACATCTGGCATGGCAAAGGTTGAGAACCATTGTGATAGCAATTCAAGCTGGTGGTATCTCTTACCCTGAAAACAGAAACATTAGGACTTAGCCAGAAGACCTGCAAGCTGGACATTTCCAGAGCTTATATACATAACAAGAAGAGGAAGCGGTATTGCAGATTTTAATTTCCCTCTGCCATCAAACTTTTTATGAACCACCTCTACGGCTATAAATCTCACAACATTCAGATATCAGGCCAAGCCTTAGTCTGTCAAGAATGATTGTCTCCCTTCTTTTCAGCAAGAGAGAACTGATCTTACTTCTGTGTATTTGTATTAAGAAAAATAAATAAATCTGGGTCTTCTTTTTAATATGTTTATCACATCCCCCCAGTTTTTGCCACTGAGCTCAGAGATGGAGTTGCCGAGTGTGTCTTTCCTAAGCGTGTCAATGCAAGGCGAGCTGTATGTCTAAATCTCATCCTCTCTGTGTATGTATGTATACCTTTGACAATGCCTTTGTTCTCTGCTCGACCACTATGGTTTCAAATATCCTTTGACAGCCAATTTTAAAGCAATGGCAATTTCCCTTACTATAAAAGGAGGAAGGAAAATCTCTTAGTAACAGAGTTGTCAATAAATAATAACAACTTTGTAATGCAGACTCTCTTTTTTTAAGCACAAATTGGAATGGGGAGGGGTGGGTTTTTAAATCAATAATTAGCGGTACATCTGAGTGCTGGTAAAAATATATATATTTCCAACTATATCTGAAGAGCAACCAGAAAGCAAAGCACTTTAAATTGCATTCCAGACACTAATGCAGGCAGCTAATCCTATTTACATTCATATTAGTCCCAAGTATCTTTCTGGGTCCCCTTAAGATTTCCACATTTGTATGCTTGCATGACTTGCTGGGGCTTTTTACATGATATCAGGACTTTTGTAATTTAAATCTATAAAAGGCAATTGCTTTTAAATATACTTCCCAACGGTGGATGGAAAAAGGAGCACTAAACTTATTGGACGGTTGCACACATCACTAAACATGAGCACCCAAAGTCAGGGCTTGTGTGCAGTGTGAGAAATTAATCTTCTGCCATATTAGCAAAATAGAAAGATTCGCCGGATGGGAAGGGACAAGCTCTCAGGCGCCCATGTTGACTTTTTTTCCCCACATACAAGATCTGGAAAATATGTCCAGGGAAATATTGTTTTGCCTCTGTTTTTTGTGATGGGTTGCAGTCTAGAAATTGAAAAAAAAAATCTTACCATATCCATAAAAAACTTAATAATACAATAGAATCTCACTTATCTAACATTCATTTATCCAACATTCTGGATTATCCAACACAGTTTCTATCCCGCCCCGATCCACAGCTGTTTCTTTAGGCAGCAAGGATTTAACTTTTTATGGATTTAATTTCCGACAATGTTGCTACTGTAAGTTCATTTTATGCTATTCTATCTTTATTTGTAGTCTATTTGTTAGTAGCCAATGTTTTTGTAGTCAATGTTTTCAATATATTGCAAAGTTTTGGTGTTAAATTCATGAATACAGTAGTTACTATATAACGTTACCGTATATTGAACTGCCTTTTCTGACGATTTGTTGTAAAACATGATGTTCTTTGGTACTTAATTTGTAAAATCATAAAGTAATTTGACATTTAATAGGCTTTTCCCTAATCCCTCCTTATTATCCAACATTTTATCCAACATTCCACCGACCCGTTTATGTTGGATAAGTGAGACTCTACTGTAGTTGAAATTTTGCATTGGGTGCATCTATGCTGTAGAATGAATGACACCACTTTAACCGCCTCGGACTCATGGGAGTTGCAGTTTTACAAGACCTTTAGCCTTCTCTGACAAAGAGTGCTGGTGCCTCACCCATCTACAAATTCCAGATTTCCATCATATCAAGCCATGGCAGCTAAAGTGGGCTCAAACTGCATTCATTCTTCGGTGGAGATGCATTCATCTTCTGCTTATTACAAATGCATTCCTAGACCCAACCAGCCCAAACCTCCCCAAAGAGACAGCAGCCACCTTGAGCAATGGAAGTCAGTTCTACTAGCAGTCAGAGTGCAGCAGGATGACATTTCCAAGCCTCTTCCACCATATTTCATGAGCCATATTGCAACTCTTCATTGCACGAGGAACCATTGGAAGTAGGGGGCTGGAAACTTCCAATCTCTAAGAGAACAGACCAGAGTTCAGAGTGGTTGCTGGATACGGATGTAGGTTTCAGGCTAAGCATTTAAAATTGTGGAAATAAAGTGCCATAATATGGATGTGGAATACTTTTGGATCTGGAGTTCTAGATTATAAAGCTGTAACTGCAACACAAAGTGGCAGCCAGTGTTCAATCAGTCTAATGCAGGCATGGGCAAACTTCAGCCCTCCAGCAGTTTTGGATGAACTCCCAAACACCTGGAGGGCTGAAGTTTACCTATGCCTGGTCCAATGTCTTCAAGACATGCAACTTTTATCCTTCAACATAACATGAGTACCAATCAACATCCCTGATCAATGTCATACTGGAAGGAGATGGTGGAAACTGGAGTCCAAGAACACAGGTTGCATTGTAGTAAGTGGTCTGGGGTTTGCTCTTCACACTCGCATGCCGTGGACTCCACTTTGTATCCCCATTTTGTACGATTGGCTGTGCATCTCGTGGTGCCAAAGCACAGTCTGTTCAACGCCTTCCAAGTCTTCTGTGTGCCCAGAGGGGAGTTTTTTCATGTGGTATCAGCCAGAGATTTGGGTTCCGGGTTTTTACCAGGGGACATGACAGAAGCCTCTCCGTAGGATAGTAACACATTCGGGCATCCCCTGAGCAATGTCTTTGTAGATGGCTGATTCTCTCACACCAGAAGCAATTTGCAGTATGCAACCAAACAAACAAATTTGTGCTGACTGTACTTTAATGGGAGACCATCAATGAATCCCAGGTGTTGTGGGCTATATTTCAAAGGAAGTTACTGTCAAAAATCAGTTCTTAAAAAATCCTATGAAATTCATGGGGTCACCATAAGAAACAGATAATTTGAAGACACACATACCCAAACTGTTGTATATGCTTCCTCATAAATGTAGTTAGAAATTCTTATCCAATGTGGAACAATTCCATTCAATTCAGGGATATGGAAACAGAACTGAACGATTCTGGGTATTGCTGTTCAAAAAAAGTACCTGTGAACTGTACAGACCTCTGTGTTTTTTCTTTGTCACAGAACCCTAGCTACTCGTATCAACCAGCGGCATGTTTTCCATTAAAAAATATCAAATGCAACTGTCTATTCTTTTTTTAAAAATTGCAAACAGCAGCCACCTTAATAAAGGCCAGATGTGAATACCTAAGACCCTAGGTAGATTTTATCTTTTTCTCTCTCTCGTCGCAACCTTTAAAGCAACTGACACATAACGGTAACCGTGTCTTTTGCACACAAAAAAGAGCGAGAGAAATCTATGAACTGATCAGCTACAGGGCATTAAGGAGATCTTCCCTGAACATCTCGAGTCCTTGTTCCTTCATGCCCTCTCCCCTGAATTTCTTGATCATGATTCTGGGGAGAAAGTCTCCTGTTATCAAGGTCTATGGCGGCTTACCTCTGTGCAAGTTTTTCTCGTACCAAGTAGTTTCAGGGTTGTTTCAACATGACCTCCTTTTTTTTACACTGTCGGAAATTGCTTGCCAGCCGAGGGAGGGAGAGAGAGGACAGGATCTTTCATTTTTAAGCCTTCTGGCATTTTTCAGCACTGAGATGCTCGGAAGCTAGAAACCGGCTTCCGGAATTCCCTTGCCGTCCCAAAAGGATCAAGAAGAATTGATTGCTCCTCTTTGAAATTAGCAAGTTGTAAAGTAACTTACTTGTTGGTTGACCCAGTACAAAAATCAAACATAGTCTCCCCTAAAGAAAAGAACAACCTCAACGCTGAGGTTAAATGATAAACCAGCAAGGATGGATCGGCATGTCAAAATATGTATATGGAAAGCATGCATGCGTTATTTGGCGTATGTGCTCACACCTTATCAGAAAATGAAGCCAATAGAAAACTTTGCATCCTCAAGTTTAGTTAAAAAGAAGTCCATAAGAGTCTGAAATGAATGTATAAATAACATGCAACTGTCTAGACAGTATAGGTCACTTACAAAGAGACTGGGTCAAGCAAAAATTGTCCATCAGCCAGACAACCATAACTGATTTTGATGCTAAGTAACGGTTTAGATATTCAGTATTCTATATATGCGAAAGGCTTCACTGAGCATTGAATCTTTCCAACCAGGCTAACCTTCTACTTAAAACATATCTTTATGCAGCCTTAGGAAAATGCACATGCTATTTAAGCATTAAAATTAATGCCGAAGGAAGTGGGGAGGTGGAGGCATTCTTCTAACAAGGGACTCGAAGCAACCTGTGTAATTGGCTTTTGGTCAAGCAAAAAATAAAATAAAAATAACAATTGACTCTCACCCTGGACAAATAATCTCACCTTACGACGCTGCCAGCATCCTAAAGAGAGGTGGATATTTAAATTGTAAGGTAGTATAACCCAACACAAGCACCCATACCTTGACCATGCAACGTTTTTAGGATACAGTGTCAATATTATCAGTGCTTGTAAATTTCTGACTGTTCTATTTCCTAGCATTAAATATATAGTAATCACAAGTTAAATCGCTATCAATTTGGTCTTCTGTCATGATGACCAATAAACTGATATCTGGAGCAGTTTAATCACTTTACCTATTGACTCTACTGTGGTTGTGATTCAGATCAGGACTATCCAAGACTTGAAATTTCTGAAACAAAGCCTGAAACCTAGGTCTACTCTTTGTCACAGGAAGTGACCCTGTTGGAGAGACCATAAAAAAATCCAAAAAGAAAACAAAAACAAGGCCAGAAAAATCCGCAAAAATAAAAAACCATTTCCCTAGAATGCAAGTACCCATGCTTCCAAGCAGCAAGCCTATTCCACTGTATTCCAGCTCACCAAACAAGGACTCCCATAAGAGTCAGGCTTTGAGACTGCAAGGCTATTCATTGCTATTCCACCTGGCCAACAAAGAATTCCCATACACCACAGCAACGCGTGGCTGGGCACAGCTAGTCTTCTATAAATATAAAAGTCAAAGTTGTTTTGTTTGTTTGGACCACAAAAGCTCCTATATGGCTTGATAGAGCTGGACCACAAACTTGGCCCACATACCTTTCATTACCCAACTTAAATTAATGGAAGGGTTTCAACTACAAAATCAGCCCTTTTAGGCAGCAGGTCCCCCCAAACTAACTAAAGATTTATACAGTGTTCGAAAACAACCACAAGAAGGCAGCATAAAGGCTATTTCAGAGGGGAAAGTAATAAATAGAAAAGCTCTGGAGTATCACCAGGGACGTTCTCTAGGATTCACTCGGAGGACCAGAGCATTGCTGTGGAGATATTGTGAGGGAGGCCTTTTCAGAGAGCTAGGCAAACATGGAAGTGAGGTGGAGAAGGGAGAAAGCAGCCATGTGGCAGCCCCTCTGACATCCAAGCAACACTGGTTATATATGATAGTAAATATATGCACATATGCATTTGTATGTGGACACATCTTTCAAGGCAGTGCTCTCATCCTGAGATCCCTCCATAAGATGTGGAGAATGGTCCTGAGAGTTATCACCATACTGTTGGTTCCAATACCTTGACTGTGTCTGAAACTCACTCTCAAAGACACAATGTGTAAATAAGATGAATGTATACAAAATTCAGCAAAGTAAGCTCAAAATTATGCAAAACTATGCAACCTAATGCATCGTGTATGTGGTAGGGTAGTCCATTAACATGAGTTTACACATACGAGCATGCTTGTGGACAATCTTTCCTCATCTGGATATAAAAAGTCAGTAACCAAAGTTGATTTTCTCCACACCTCACAATAAGCTGAACTGGACATAAATTGTCCTTTAGTCCACATGATTATGAGATGTATCATCAGTCAAAAGTAATTCTTCTTAACCTTTAGCCCTCCATATGTTTTGGATTTTAGTTCCTTGATCATTGATCAAGTTGTTTATGATTTCTAGGAATTAAACTCCAAAACATCCATAGAGCCTAAGGTTTCACCCACCATTCCAGCATGTAAATACTTAGATTGCTCCATCATCTTATAGGTTCTGATAATATAGGATCTGAGCCATAACATAGAATTGAGAAGTCCTCATAACTCCATCAGATGTCAACATCAACAGTAATATTATAAAGGCTAGCTGTCCACTTGCATTAGCTTGATCCCCCCCCCCTCTCTGAATTGCTTTCAAGATATTAATTATGTAAAAAGTACCAAAAGATAATCAAGCCCCCTCTTACTTATAGTTATCTCTGAACACCATTCGGAGGCTTGTGTTGTCCCTTATTCCACCAAAGCGGCATAGTTAGGCCTCTGTAAGTCTTATTACTGGACATTTGCACATTTCAAGTCCCATTAATGTAGCTAGATGAACAGCAGACTTAGCGAAAACAAATGGAGGCGGGGAAGGATAATGAAATAATAATGGAGCCTACATGGAAATGAAAGGGATTGCCATCTGCATAGTAATGATCCATTCCCTTCCTTTTTTAAAAAAAAATGGAATTTCGAACAGTGCATATATAAAAATTTAATATGTAAGAGCAAAAATAATGCTTTTTTACTTAGAGTAGGCAAGATAGATTTATGTTCTACCAGGAAATTCACCCAGTTGGGCTGGGTGAATTCACTGGTTGGGCTGATGTAATCATTTCACTTATGATTTGAATGAAATCAAAGTTTGATTGGTAGCACCCATAATCCCTTAAATTTGTTTTACATCTCATTTTATACTAAATTGGTGAAATTCAGCAATCTACCTCTCAAAAGGGAAAGTTTGCTGGCAGCTTCCAAACATGAACAAAAATGTTCAGGATATCAATCCAATAATAAATATCAAATTTGTTCAAACTAGGTTTATATATTGTTTTAGGTTAAGTTTAGAATCACTGATTTTCATGCATTTGAGAACAAAAGCCTCCCAAAGAGTAAGCAATTAACAGATCAGGTTGAAAACCTCATTATGATAGTAGCCTTGGTCCCATTAAGTAACTCACCAAATTTGATTATTCTTGATCAGCCAAATGGATTTTATAGCGTTAAAAATTCAATTTATAGTATAGATGACACTATACTTAGCAACATACAGAAAATGTCCTTGCTTCAGTATTTTTTAAGAAAGATTTAATACTTTGTTTGGTTCAGCAAAATCTTACCATTGTTGATGATGTAATACTCAGGGCGCTTCCAGACAGTACCAAAATCTATGCCAAAATGAGTTTAAAAACCTGCTTTGGTGTGGATCTCATCATAGCTTTCCCGGTGTTTATGTGTCTAGATATCATCTTGGTAACTACCGGGATGGCACCCAGCCACTTCGAAGGCTCCAAAACAAGCCTTTCTATGGCCCAATACCACATTAGACCCAGGCCTTTCAGGAAGGCTCAGTTCTAATGGGGTATCCAATTAATTCAGATCAAACCAGGGGAACAACTAGAGGAAAACCAGTTAGAGAAGATTCAGAAAGAAGCTGTCCTTCTAAAGGAGCTTGAAAATCTGGAATTGAGTCTCTAGAACTACGGAAGAATTGCAGTTTTGTTCTGCAGAATCACTGAATAGTAAATGACTTCAGAATGTTCATGAATTAAGATGAAACCCTGGTTAGATCCTAATTAATTTGGTTTTACTGGAGGCGTCATTTGGACCCCTCTGGTAAAACTGAGACAGGCAGGCCTCGGTTTAAGGGTCTGTCGGGATGGGCCTTCAGAATGGTTTCCTGTGTCATACAAAGTAGAGGCTTCATTAGTTACCATTACAATATGACCCCCATATTGGTTAAGCAACATACAGTTTCACTTATCCACAATTTCACACATTCAGTTACTCACTTAGGACCTCTTGTTCAAGCTATATCCTGGGTTTTGGTGCCTTCATTCTTCAACCCATTGCAAATAAAAGTGTTCACCATGATTCATGATTTCACGTATCCACGCAAAGTCCAGAAACGTATCTCCTGCAGATACGGAGATCAAACTGTATTTTGTTGGATGCATTACAGCATATCAATTTTGCACTGAGAAATGTCTTGGATATTTGTAGACACATTATTTTTTATTATATTTCTGGGACATGAAATTAGCCGGTCAATGTGGTTGGATCCGGCGTGCTCTTTCAGTTGCCAAAAGACTTGTACTCCAAGGCTAGAGAGATAAACCTTCTCCCACTTTTGCTCATAGGTCAGAGGAGCAGGCTGCTTTAGCTATTCATGAACATATAATTTCATAGCTGTCAACTTCAAGAAAATCTGTTTGGAGAAATGTGGCCAGCTTACATTAGCGTATAAGCCCAGCCCACATTCAAATCCTATGTACTCCCTCTTTGGCTTTATGGGTTTTTTTTTTGTTTTTTGGTTTTTTTTGTAATCATGCAGCTGAAATCCAGTATATGTCTGTGATGTCTGTATGTGTATAGATTTCATATAGAGGGGGGGGGGGGAGAGAACAAGAGAAAATGGGAGAGGCTAAGATCTTGAAATCAAGTCGCATCATTGGAACCTAATTTAAGATTGCATAAAGTTGGATGGTATCATTGCACAAAGATGGGATTTTCACTAAGAAAGCACAGACATAGCTATTGCATAAACACATATATCGGGCTGTGGCGCAGGCTGGTTAGCAGCCAGCTGCAATAAATTACTCTGAGCAAGAGGTCATGAGTTCGAGGCCAGCCCGTGTTGGGTTGAGCACCCGACAATTAAAATAAAAATATAGCCCCTGCTCGTTGTTGACCTAAGCAACCCGAAAGATAGTTGCATCTATCAAGTAGGAGATTTAGGTACCACTTATATGTGGGGAGGCTAATTTACGACACCATAAAAATCACCCAGCCGCTGTTGGAATGAGGAAGTTGCCGTCGCAGTGGATGATGAAGCAGCTGCTCCCCCTGTGGCCGGAATCAAGCATAACCTCAGGAAGCTGGAAGCTAGAGAAGGTTTAAATTGCCTCTGCGTCTGTTTCTGTCTCTGTTCTATGTTTATATGGCATTGAATGTTTGCCTTATATGTGTACAATGTGATCCATCCTGAGTCCCCTTCGGGGTGAGAAGGGCGGAATATAAATACTGTAAATAAATAAATAATAATAATATCGTATGGCTGGGCCACTATAATCCTAATACACAACATATCCCAAGTCACAAAGCACTGATGCTCAAGCGTTCGAGGAATAAATATGATATGGAGATATGGCTTGAATCAAGGCATATGCGAAAGGTGTCAGTGGATGAATCTAACTACATATGCATTTTAACACTTTATAATTTGTGTTTTAGTAGAGTTTAATAGAGTTTTTAATTGACTTGGTATTGTTTATTGTTTTATTGATTTTGTTACTGTTTTATTGAACGTGTTTTGGGGAAATGGAATTTTGCCAACTGTTGTAAGCCGCCCTGAGTCCCTACGGGTGAAAAGGGCGGGGTAAAAATGATGTAAAATTAAAAAAAAATGTTGTATCCCATTGTGCATATCTTGAGTCCAAAGCCCCACAAACACTTTGCACAGTAGTGATTCCAATCTTCAAACAGACCAACAGTGTTGGTCCAATGGATAGAACAGCAACATTTCAAATAATATTGTATTAAATCCTTCAAAACATTTGTTGGTTGAGCACCATAAAGAATGCCATGGATCCCTGAGACGTTGTCGCTTGGGAATAGCTGAAATATTAGACCTTGCACATGCAAACACAAACACACACTCACATAGAGCGTGAGAGAGATATCCTCGGAAGCAAATCGCCCCAGGCAGAATATTCATATTTAACACCACTGACATCAACCTGATATCTTATCCAAGAAGACTTGAAAAATGACTCTGGCTGACTGTGTCAATGACTCAGAACACGAATGTTTATAGTTTAATGTCCTTAAAATCAAGACGGGCTCCTGCAAAATCTCCTTAATATACCATCACCATTTCCTTTTAAGACAGACAACTCATCAGCCCAAAGAATAAGGAAGCCTTCCTTTTTCCAGTCAACATTAAGCCAAGCCTTGAGAAATGATCTTGACAGTTGGATGTAATCCTTTACTCTTGAGCTGTCTTTCAAGCAGTTAGATAAGTGTTAGCATATTTCCTTCTTTCTGGCCGAACAAGCAAGGTGTATCAGGGCAGGGCAGACTATAACTCACACTTTTGGTGTTTCGTTTCTTCGTTGCAGCCATGGATATGGTCCTAGTTGGCAATGTGCTGGTTTTAATGGCTTTTAATGCTCTTTTGGGGCATTTTGAGTCTGACCTGTCTAAAGAACGTGCCATCCTGACAGTAAGAACCTGGGAATGTGTCGGAGCTGAAATTCAATCTACAATTGCCATTATTTGAATAAAACTCTCCAACATTCACAGACGGGAAAGAGCAGCTGAAGCAAATCCACAGTTAAGTTTGCATAAATGCCCAGGGGGGCTTTTTTGCCGTATTCATGCCAGCTCGCTCCTGCTTTCTCACTCGGCTTCCACTTATCCAATGTTGTGTGATTGTCGCAGTAATTATGGATGCCTTAGGAATACTGGTGGAGTTAGATGAGAATGATATGCCATAATGATAGCTATTTTGCCAAATTTCTAGGGAAATACTCCTTGGGCTCGAGGATCGACTCTCTTCCCCATCTATTTGCTGATGAATTCATGATAAAAATGCCAATTTGCTACACAAATGCCTATGGAGAGAGAATAGCTTATGACGTTCATTGAATCACAAAACCAATAAAGGAAACCCGTTTTGCTAAAACCAGACAATTTTGCAGATGTCAGTCTCCAACAAGGCATTAAAAAAAAGATTGTTTCACTAACCAGATTATTAGTCATTGTTTAACAACATTGGTGGGTGAGAAATCAGTATCTCAGCAGTGTATGCCAAAAATCAACTGGGGTGGTGGTGGCGGACCCTGAAACTATAAAGGATGAGAGAATAGACTCTGCCCTTCCCAGTCATAGCAATCCTATGGAAAACCTGGGGTTTATATTTTTGTTGGATACTTATTTGACTTGTGCAATTTGGCCAAAAAGCATGCCGTTTCGAGGTCCATTTTCGGCTGACCCCTCATTCTGTTTACTGGGAAGTTACTCAACTTGGGAGGAGTGTTACTGATTTAATTTGGCAAAGATTTGGCCCATTAGCTACAATGGGAAACTTTAAAGGCTCAATCCTCAGCCATTTTAAGGCCTATCTGCATGAAACCAACCTCAGTTTTAGACCCCATTTACAACTACAGGCTTGCCAAGTTTCAAAACAATTCACCCATCTACTGATTATTTAGAATTATTTTAAGTTTTTACCATAACATTTTTAAAAATAAGACAAACAGCAAGAGAGGGTTCTGGGAATTGTTGTCGCCAGTTGTGTCCATTCTCAGCCAATCAGAGCATGGACACAAGCAGGCCTTTTATTGGCTGAGAAACAGAGAGAGAAAAATCTTCAACTCCCATCATGCTCCAAGAGAGACTTTTTAATGCCTGCCCCGTGCAAGTGCTCCTGGGAAAGTGAGTTCCCAGCAAGGCCCTATCTAGAGACGGAGCCTGGGGAAATTTTCTGCTGCCGGGGAGGGAAAAAAGATGCTGCAAGATCTTCTCCGGGAGCACTGTGGCAGACCCCTACCTCAGGTATAATGCAAACTTAACTCCATCCTCTACAGTAGCTGATAAATCCATCTTTCTTGATCGGTTTTGCCCAGCTTTTAGGTTCCATCCTACTCGTTCTGTTTTCGGGGGATTACACAAAATGGACCACCAAATATTACAAAACATTTTCTGTCCAACTGATACGGGCCCAAGCCTAATACTTAGTAGGTCCCAATATCCTACAGATCCCATGGAGTACTAGATTTGCAGTAAGATTGTGGTAAGGTACTTAGGTTGGATCTACACTGCATTATATGGTCAGTGTGGACTCATATAATGCAGTCTAATGATAAACTGCATTATATGAGTCTATACTGACCATGTAATGTAGTTCCAAACTACATTATATGGCAACGTAAATCCAGCCTTAGACCCCCCCTACTAAAGAATCCCAGTGCATTACCAGAGATCTCTGTAGCAAGGGATTCTGGGTATTTTAGTAAAAGGTAAAGGTTTCCCCTGACGTTAAGTCCAGTCGTGTCCGACTCTGGGTTGGTGCTCATTTCCATTTCTAAGTTGAAGAGCCGGTGTTGTCTGTAGACACCTCCAAGGTCATGTGACCAGCATGACTGCATGGAACACCGTTACCTACCCGCCGGAGCGGTACCTATTGATCTACTCACATTTGCATGTTTTCGAACTGCTAGGTTGGCAGAAGCTGGGGCTAACAGTGGGAACTCAACACGCTCCCCGGGTTTGAACCTGGGACCTTTCAGACTGCAAGTTAAGCAGCTCAGCGCTTTAACACACTGAGCCACCGGAAGCTCTCTGAGTACTTTACAAACTATAAATAACAGAATTCCATAAGTTGGAGGCATAGAAACCAAGTAAAAGAGTACCACTTAGCTGCAACCATTGAAATAATGGACCAAAATCTGATCAGAATCAGTAGCAGGACTCTTTCATTGGAAGGGTTCTTGACACCACCTCATATGGGTAATGTGAAGCTGAATATTCCCAGCACTGGTGCATTATTATGAGCTATAATTATTATTTCCAAAATGTTTTGGAGTGCCTTGAACTTGAACAGGCAATTGAGTCCCACGAGCTTTACAAATGACCTATTCCTGGTAGAAATGAAAAGTGATACAACTGGTTTGTTGGCAGTGCTGATACCTACATTTTTGAGTGACAGAACCCTGCTTGGGGTATGTTGCTATGGGATCGGGATAATAGGTAACTGTATTTCAGGATGCACCATTCTGACACAGGTATGCCTTTGCTTCATCAAATTCATTCAGGTAATAGGCCAGAATTTATTCTAGGATCCAGGAAGAAGGGATTGTTTTTCATATGCCAAGTTCACTTTTGTAATTGATATTGTTCCAAACAATAGCAGGTAAAGATTTCATTCATTTTTCCACCCAGATATGGACAAAAGGCAATTTTTTTCTCAAATGGACAAAAAGTCTCCCTAACCTTGCACTTCATCTTCTCTCTTGACTCGTAGCCATTTCAAATCCAGATTTCTTCTCCTTCCCCAAGACCGCGTTTCCCAAACTTTACAGCAAACGACAAAGCAATGTACAAAGAATGAGAAAGATGAAGGTTTTTTCTTAAAAAAAAAAAAAACTCTCTCTCCGCACCCAGTAGGTATCTGTAACAGCAGGTTTAATTTAAAGTGAATATCGCTTTCCTGGCTTTAGCCAACTTCAAAGCCAGCGTCCTAATGCCTCTCATTTTGTATGTCTGTTTTACATCAGTCACAATTTCGTATCACCATTTCACTTCTGCCCGATACATATCATAAATTTTTTTGTAACTGGAAAGCACACTTAGTATATGGATTAAATTAAGACTGGTTTTCTTTTTGAGGGGAAAAGAGAGAGAGAGAGAAGCAGTGGGGAGAAAAGAAGAAAGATAGTGGGCATTTACATTATTAACTCGCTTGTTTCATGTATCTGATGATTGTGTTGTTAAGGGCATGTTAAAATGTTGTTGGATAATCCGCACCACATACATCAAAAAGATTTTTTTAAAATAAAAGGGGGAGGGGGGACCTCCAATGGATTTAGAAATCAAACTGTTTAAAAGCTGGGTTTAGATAAGAGAAAGACACAGCTGAGAGCAGCAGTGAGCCTGTCTCAATTGCCCAGCATCCAAGCGGAATGGGATAAGGAGCAAATTGTGGCTGTGGATGGATGCTTGCACAGCAAATGCTTAAACCAGTATTTGTCCTTCAAGCATCCCTCAAAAACAAATGTACAAATAAGGCTAATTGCCTGGCAGTCTTAGAAGAAGGGCTGGTCCTACTATTAAGCAATGAGTTCCCTGCCTTGAGTGGCAGATGTTGACAAGTGGTAGCAAGGTAATAAAGATGTTTGCCAGAAGACTCACCTGTCCCTTGAAGCTTAGCCTGCTGCCTTCAGGTATAGTGGAAAATCCAGTTTTGTCATTAGTGTTGAAGATATCCATCTGCCAGTCTAGTTCTGGCTCAGGAAGACAAATGCCAAGGATAATCTTGGATCAACCCTACCCGAAGGACAAAATGACACCTATTTCGGTCTTCATATAAGACTGCCATTACCCATATAAGACTGTCTAACCAAGCCTGGCAAGCTGCCTAGATGACATTCATCCAGAGGTTAGTTTGTCTTCCATATAATGACTAGGGAGGGCAGCTAAAGAAGAATAGCTGAAAGGACTGAGATTCCTTTGTGAGTCCCACTGGGATGGTGAGGACCAATGGTTTATGTATCATTCGGTGGGAGAACGCTTAGACTAGAGGCCTGCAATGGGAATGATCTCCTTCAAAGTGGATCCATCCAAGATTTTTTCCTGTCTTAGGACTTTATCACACAGAACTGCTATTCCACAACAGTCATACGATTACTGATCATGGCAATAGACCATGAGGAGGAAGCAGACCAGCAACAGGATACACATAGTGCTATGCAATATGGATTGATTTTGTTATTGTGTGTCAATCAAGACTGTGTGTGTGGATTGTCACCAAACGGGCCAGTGATAGTCCTACTAAGTCCTTAAAAGACATGACAGAATATTCTACTCCTACCGTGTTTCCCAGAAAATAGGACAGTGTCTTATATTAATTTTTGCTCCCAAAGATGCACTAGGTCTTATTTTCAGGGGGTGCCTTATTTTTCCATGAAGAAGAATTCATATTTATTGTTGAATGAAAGAATGAAAGTATATTAATTATATACTGTACAGTAGTTGTCATCACAAACCAGCATAACCAGATAAACTGTGAATCCTATCAATAATTTCTTGTTACTGTCATTATTTCCATGTACAACAATCTATGATACCAATCCAGCATGCTCTGTTGTTCTGTTTGGCAGGCATGCTTCCAAACACAAACTTTGCTAGGTCTTACTTTCAGGGAAGGCCTTATATTTAGCAATTCAGCAAAACCTCTATAAGGTCTTATTTTCAGGAGATGTCTTATTTTTGGGAAAACAGGGTAGAAATTCCCTTTCTGCAGGATCATGAGGTGTCTTTCAACTTTATGTATGGACTCAACTGTGGAGTTCACTTTTCCGGATCTATTGATTGATTTAGTGTGTTGCCTTTCTCCTGATAGTAGATTTTGTACTCATCAGCTGAATGTATCTGGATCAACCAAATAATGTTGCTTTCTTCCAAGCCCTAACACAGTGGTTCTCAACCTGAGGATCCCCAGATGTTTTGGCCTACTCCCAGAAATCCCAGGCAGTTTACCAGTTGTTAGGATTTCTGGGAGTTGAAGGCTAAAACATCTGGAGACCCATAGGTTCAGAACCACTGCCCTAAAACTCATTGAAAATCCCAACTAGAGCAATTGCATCAATTAGCATTATGCATATGTTGCTTCACCATTATTTTTAATAAGATTCCAATCTAGTTCTAAATTTTCCAAAACTTTGTCCTTTACTATTTTGTCAATACACAACAGTGAATCATTCAGACACTTATTTGGGAAGGACAATTGTTTGCCATTATAGAAGATGCAACTCCAGAAGTTCAAATGTGGTGTTGAGGTCCTGGCAATTTATTATTGCAATGGCTCAGTTTCTTCATGAGAAATGAAAATACATAGAGAATCCAGGCATATGTAAAACACAATTTAGCTGCCCAAATCAGCAAAAGGTTATATTCCTTTGCCACATGTACAATGTAACATCATTTCCTGCCAAGCTGGATCTACTTCTGGTACCCATATGTCATTTCAAAAGAAGTCTGTACATAAGAATCTCCTTTATTGTAACATACAAAACTCATTGGCCGTAGTGCCGTTTGATCTAACAGCAAATATTAAATCAAATTCGTGGTTCATTAGGGTGACAGATGGAGACGAATAAAAGTTTAAAGTCACATTGGTTTCCAAACCAACAAGATAAGTAAAACAAGGTAGGATACATCTTTATTGAGTTGCCCTGTTTAACTAGACAGATGTCGGCTGCCATTTCATTCTGTTCACTGGGTACATGTTGATAGATTGTTCTTTTATTCCATGCAACTGTGGACCCAACAGAAAAAGTTCAAGATCCAACAAATTCAGTCTTTCCTAGATGGATTTTGAACAGAATTCCATTGGCAATTTTACCTACAGAAGATGCAAATATACAGAATAGCATGGGAAGAGAACAACTTCATCTCTTGCCCTCCTAAATTGGTCAATCGGTGCTCAACAAATGTCTTCACCTCTTCCTTTGAAGGGTTGTCAGATCTCACAGTAGTTTTGTGGGACAGATAAAGGCAGATAATAAGGGAGCAAACTCTCCAGTTTTCTGGGAATTTAGCTCAAGTGAGAGAATATATCTGCATAGTCAAAGCAGTGGTATTCTCCATAGTAACCTATGGATGTGAGAGCTGGACCATAAGGAAGGCTGAGTGAAGGAAGATAGACGCTTTTGAACTCTGGCGCTGGAGGAAAATCCTGAGAGTGCCTTGGACCGCGAGAAGATCCAACCAGTCCATCCTCCAGGAAATAATGCCTGGCTGCACACTGGAGGGAAGGATATTAGAGGCAAAGATGAAGTATTTTGGCCACATCATGAGAAGACAGGAAATCTTGGAGAAGAGAATGATGCTGGGGAAAATGGAAGGAAAAAGGAAGAGAGGCCAACCAAGGGCGAGATGAATGGACGGTATCCTTGAAGTGACTGGTTGCCCTTCTTGGGATTCATTCTCCAGCCAGGTTCTCTCTCACCAGTCAGGACACCAATTCCATACCACCCGAGTAGGCACAGAGGCAACAACTTGTGTTCAGTGTATATTCTATGGGTTGACCGCCTCTACTCTCAGACTCCAGAGCTTTCCAGCTGTTGGTTTAAGAATCTTCCTACTCATCTGGTCCTACAGCTTCAATACCAAGGACTTTGGGACTGCGATGAAAAGTCCGAAACACATTTCATCATCATCACCTGGCCAAATCTCTGAGCAAAAGCTCAAAACCAAATATGGTGGAGATTGAATGTAATTTTTGTTCATGACATTATGTGAGCTGTGACAATTCACAATCAAACCTGAAAACATTTGCCGCATGCTTGTGTACCTAAACACAATGTGCAACACTCCACAATGGTGCTACACATGGAACTCTATATTTGCAGACATAGACTGTAGCCAAGAAATCAGAAGACATTTACTTCTTGGGAAGAGAGCAATGACCAATCCCGATAAAATAGACATTACACTGGCAACGAGAGACCGCATAGTTAAAGCAAATGTATTCCTGTAGTAACTTATGGATGCAAGAGCTGGACCATAAGGAAGGCTGAGCGAAGGAAGAGACGCTGTTGGAGGAAAATTCTGAAAGTGCCTTGGACTGCAAGAAGATCCAACCAGTTCATACTCCAGGAAATAATGCCCGGCTGCTCACTGGAGGGAAGGATATTAGAGGCAAAGATGAAGGACTCTGGCCTTATAATGAGAAGACAGGAAAGCTTAGAGAAGTGAATGATGCTGGGAAAAATGGAAGGAAAAAGGAAGAGGGGCCGAACAAGGACAAGATGGATGGATGGTATCCTTGAAGTGATTGGCTTGTCCTTGAAGGAGCTGGGCATGGCGACAGTCGACAGGGAGCTTTGGCATGGGCTAGTCCATGAGATCATGAAGAGTCGGAAGCAATTGAATGAATAAACAACAACAAACAATGATACCAAAAGAATTCCTGCTATGATAGGTCACAATACTGAGTTACTTGAGATCTGCCTTTGACTTGTTGGATCATATGGCATTTAGGTGAATTAGGAGAATGTTTGAAAGGAAAATGGCCTATTTTATTCTTTGAGAGAGTTTTCAAGAGGTAAGGGTTTCTTTCTCCCTCCAAGTATTCCCCTCCCCCATTGTTTAGAAAAATGAAACGCAAGATTTTAGTTTGTGATCATGCTTAAGGCACATTAATTATGGTTGGCAAAATAACCATGGCTAAAGTTAATTTATGGAAATTTGCACACCATCATACAGCAGTGGGAGGGGGTGATGCACACTTTTCAGAAGGACCATATAATAAGATTTTCACTTAAAAGATTGCTGGGGATTAAAGCAAGTCTACTGTAATGATTTTACTGCTGGCAGAGGGAACATGAAAGACGTGATGGTGTTTGGTGCAGTTTCATGTGCGTACTAAAGAGAAATTACAGAACAAATTCAAAATGACACAGCACACATGACTCTGGGTTACAAAATTGCTTCAGAAGAAAAAGCATTGTAGAGCAAATATTATTTGTCTCAACTGCTGTGATGTCCACCGTATCCGGACTACAGTAACCGTCCCTGTTTCATCTGCTGCTTCATCAGCATGTTTCTATCAATGGGCTGAAACTGAAGGATTCCACTCCAGCATGTTTTAACAATACGATTCCAATATCCTGGAAAGCCAGCGCTGACAAGATGACTCAAAGCTGACAAGGCTTCGCCTGTTCTGTTCATGCCGTATTTTTTCACCCTTTTTCTTTCAGAAAGTACCTCAACCTCATCAAAGGTCTTCGCAGACTCGGGATGACAAACTTTGTTCTTACATGAACAAAGAAGAGGACACACTGTAAAAGACTCCCTTCAGATAGGACACAAAGACTTTTTATAGCATCACAAACTGTCAGGTAATGTGGATTATACATTATGCATCAAAGATTTGGCTCAGTAAGTAAGAAGTGCTTTCTATTATACTTCTTTGACCATCTAGAAACTCCTACCTTCTGACTTGTAGGTTCTTGTCTTTTGTTGTCATTATTTATCAGTAAAGAAGATCCATTGTTGGTGATTTCCTCTTCCTTAAGGATGACCAATATCATGCTCTCACTTTACTTGCCATAGCCTACTCATTGCCTTTACCATCTCACTAGGAGCCTTCGGTGGCCTAGGGGATAAAAGCCTCATGACTTGAAGGTTGGGTTGCTGACCTGAAAGCTGCCAGGTTCAAATCCCACCCGGGGAGAGCACGGATGAGCTCCCTCTTTCAGCTCCAGCTCCATGCAGGGACATGAGAGAAGCCTCCCACAAGGATGGTAAAACATCAAAATATCCGGGTGTCCTCTGGGCAATGTCCTTGCAGATGGCCAATTCTCTCACTCCAGAAGCAACTCCGGTTGCTCCTGAAACGAAAAAAAACCATCTCACTATCAAAGCCTCCTCTGTTTTGTTGGTATTTGTGAAGGAATGTGCCTTCAAGTTGTCTATCAACTTATGACAACCCTATAAATCAGTGGTTCTCTACCTGTAGGTCCCCAGAGGTTTTGGCCTATGACTCCCAGTTAGAGCAGGTCCGAGGTAATTTTCAAGTATAGGTGAACAGAAATTTTGGCACCCCCCCCCCCAACCAATCACTGAAAAATAAAAAAGTTGGCTAAGTGAAAATGTTGGATAAGGAGGGATTAAGGAAAAGCCTAAATAAAGAACAACACTCTGAAAACAGGGGAAATCCACACAGGAAGCAATCAGGGACAGCTAACACCTCCCGAAAAAAGATTCTCCCAGGCAAGAGGAAGCCAGGCCTTGAAGCCACAGGGCCATTAAATGCTAATCAAGGTGATTAATTACAACATCCACATCTGCCTCCCAACAGACAAGACCTCTTTCTCCCACCCTGGACATTATTCCACAGACAAATAAAACCCACTTGCCTTGCTTCCAACAAATGGCAGCGGGCTCCGGAGTGCCCGACGTGGGCTCCGGAAGGTCCAGCATGGGCTCCAGAAGGCCCAGCGCGGGCTCCAGAAGACCCGTCCGGCCCACCGGAAGGCCCGACACAGGCTTCCAGAACCTGCTCTGGGCCTTCCGGAGAACGCGTTGGGCCTTCCAGTGAGCCAGGCGCCCAAAGAAGACCCGCAAGGCCCGAAGAAGGTCCGAAGAAGGAGATGGGGGTGGCACCTTCCTCCTGGGGTCCTCAACTGCAGCCCCGGAATGATTGCGCCATAGGCGACCACCTAAATGGCCTCGCCGGTGAACCGCCTCTGCTCCCAGAAATGCCAGCCAATTCAGGATTTCTGAGAGTTGAAGGCCAAAACATCTGGGGACCCACAGGTTGAAAATTTCTGCTATAAATCAACTCGATCTAATGCCAGGTGGACTTCAAAGAATCCTCCTCCCAAAGGGGTCAAAGCATCATTAATAATAATAATAATAATAATAATAATAATAATAATAATAATAATAACAACAACAACAACAACAACAACAACAACAACAACAACTTTATTTTTATACCCCACCTCCATCTCCCCAAGGGGACTCGGAGCAGCTTACATGGGGACAAGCCCAGATAATTACAATCATTGAAACAATAAAAAACAGATCACAAAATACAGTTATACGCATTAAACATTAAAAACAGTAATATCAACTTGACATAATCTAAAAAGCAAAGCAAAAATTATAAAAAAAAACAAACAGCCAAAGTGTGCGGAGTATATAATGTAAACAAGAGAATGAAATAGGAAGCTAAAGTGCTGCAAGTTGATAGGAGACTTGGGATGACTTGATATTGTGTGCCTTCAAGTCATTTCCAACTCAAATCCGCCCTATGGTGAATCTATCACACAGTTTTCTTGCTTTTCTCTGAGGCTAATTGTGCCTTACTCTAAATCATCTAGAGCAGTGGTTCTCAACTTGTGGGTCCCCAGATGTTTTGGCCTACTGCTCCCAGAAATCCCAGCTGTTTGGGTTTCTAAAAGCTGTTTTACCAGCTGTTTGGGTTTCTAAAAGTTGAAGGCCAAAACACAGGCTGAGAACCACTGATCTAGGGTTTCTTAATAGGAATTTGAACCTTGATTTCCAACAGTCATTGATGGATGGTGACTGAATCAGCCAACACACATTTTGGTGCCTCAAAAAATAGACCGGTATCTGGGTATATTTGACCTGCTGATTCCAAAAATGGCACCAGTTTTTTTTCCTATTGGCTCTTGTTTTTGAGATACCGAACATATGCCATATACCAGTCTTCATTTGCTTATCTATAGAAAACCATGATAAATATACCTAAGGAACTAGAGTGGATGCAGTCTATCCAATGTACTTTTCTGAATCAGTGCCCAAATAATCCCAAGAACATATCTAAAAATCGAGATACAGTAGAGTCTCACTTATCCAAGCTAAACAGGCCAGCAGAACCTTGGATAAGCGAATATCTTGAATAATAAGGAGGGATTATGGAAAAGCCTACTAAATATCAAATTAGGTTATGATTTTACAAATTAAGCACCAAAACCATGTTATACAACAAATTTGGCAGAAAAAGTAGTTCAATACGCAGTAATGTTATGTTGTAATTACTGTATTTACAAATTTAGCACCAAAATATCACGATACAGTAGAATCTCACTTATCCAACATAAACGGGCCGGCAGAATGTTGGATAAGCGAATATGTTGGATAATAAGGAGGGATTAAGGAAACGCCTATTAAACATCAAATTACATTATGATTTTACAAATTAAGCACCAAAACATCATGTTTGACAACAAATTTGACAGAAAAAGCAGTTCAATACAGGGTACTGTAATGTAGTATTTACTGTATGTACGAATTTAGCACCAAAATATCACGATGTATTGAAAACATTGACTACAAATATGCGTTGGATAATCCAGAACCTTGGATAAGCGAGTCTTGGATAAGTGAGACTCTACTGTATATTGAAAACATTGATTACAAAAATGCATTGGATAATCCAGAACCTTGGATAAGCAATCTTGGATAAGTGAGACTCTACTGTACCAGTATTGGGGAGGCTGTATAATGGATGCTGTCATGAAGTTATTACTCTCTAATAGACCTTTGTTGTTTTAAATATATACTAAGATGATTTTAATACTCTAATTATCAACTGTCAAGGATCGCCTAACCAAAATTTCACCCAGACATTTTTTTCAAAAGAAATGTTGTCCTCCTTATATTATTCTTCTAGATCCATACATGTTGTCTCCAAGTAGATCTGTCTGATGGGCCCGTTTGTTGCAAAGCGTCTGCCCTCACATCGATGGGAGCGATTCCATTTTGCTGTCAGTTGTGTAATATGGGCAACTTGGTTACTAGCCATGCGTAAAAGACAGTGCGGAGAAGGAGGGGAATTCTTCGCACGGCATGTGACATTGCAGTGTGGAAGTGCGCATTAAATTAGAGTGAGAGGTTATAAGTCTGACAGAAACTTGATCTGTATTCCCTAATTATAGTCTCCCTTTCACAAAACTGACACAAAAATGTTAAGCCAAATTAAATGTTGTCTAATTAACGATCATATACAAGGCTTCAAAAAGAAGAAGAAGAAGAAAAAGAAGGAGACACAGAGGGTGGGGAGGAGAAAGGGGAATGTCTTACATGTTATTTAGCAAAGTAGCATTTCAGGCTTGCAAATGATCAGTCAACATGGATTTCCCATTGTGGTTAACTTGCTACAAGGTTAAGCCCGTATCAACTTCAGAAGGCAAGCCTTTAAAGTGTGCTGCTTAGGATATTTATTCAGGATAAGGCAACATGGTAAACTATTCCACACCATGGGTTTATTGGTCTTGAACTTCAGTAGAGGATCAGTTTTCATGTATGTACATATGTGTGCGCCTTCAAGTCACATCTTGACTTATGGTGACTCCATGAATTTCATTGGCTTTTCTAAGGCAAGGAACCCTCAGAGGTATTTTTTAGCAATCTGTTCCTCTAAAACAGTGGTTCTCAAAGTGTGCTCCTTGGAGCCTTTGAGACCCCAGAAAGCATACTGAAGTGCTCTGCATGGCACAAGGGGATTGGGCTGGATGGCCCCTAGGGTTGCTGCATTATTATTATTATTATTATTATTATTATTATTATTATTATTATTATTATTATTAAAGCTGGATGGCCATCGGTTGGACTGGATGGTCCCTGGGGTTGCTATTATTATTATTATTATTATTATTATTATTATTATTATTATTATGACACAGCAAACAAGATAGACATGCTGGATTTCATATCACAAAATCACAAGTCGAACACTTATTATTATTATTATTATTATTATTATTATTATTAGGTAAAGGTAAAGGTTTCCCTTGATGTCAAGTCTAGTCATGTCCGACTCTGGGGGTTGGTGCTCATCTCAATTTCTAAGCCAAAGAGCCAACATTGTCCGTAGACGCCTCCAAGGTCATGTGGCCAGCATGACTGCATGAAGCGCTGTTACCTTCCTGCCAGAGTGGTACCTATTGATCTACTCACATTTGCATGTTATCTAACTGCTAGGTTGGCAGAAGCTATGGCTAACAGCAGGAGCTCACCCTTATCCCTGGATTCGAACTGACAGACTTTCAGCAAGTTCAGCAGCTCAGCGGTTTAGTCCACTGCACCACCAGGGGCTCCGATATTATTATTATTATTATTATTATTATTATTATTATTATTATTATTATGACACAGCAAACAAGATAGATCTGCTGGATTTCATATCACAAAATCACAATTCGAACACTTTCCAAGTGTCTAGGACTGTGTGATGTATTTTTGGATGATGCGTGCAGATCCCAGTAGGGTGGCCTTTTGCAGTTGGCAGATCGTAATTTTGTCAATGTCTATTGTTTCCAAATGCTGGCTGAGATCTTTTGCCACGGCACCCAATGTTCTGATCACCACTGGGACCACCTGTACTGGTTATTATTATTATTATTATTATTATTATTATTATTATTATTGGGTTGCTGTGAGTCTTTCAGGCTGTAAGGCCATATTCCAGAAGCTAACTCTTCTGACATTTCACCCACATCTGTGGCAGGCATCCTCAGAAAGACTCATACCCTGTTTCCCCGAAAATAAGACATCCCCGGAAAATAAGACCTAGTAGAAGTTTTGCTGAATTGCTAAATATAAGGCCTCCCCCGAAAGTAAGACCTAGCAAAGGTTTTGTTTGGAAGCATGCCCGCCAAACAGAACTCCAGAGCATTCCGAATTGGTAAATGTACATACCAGTTGTAGATGGAAATAATGGTAATAACAAGAAATTCTTGATAGGATTCACAGTTTGTCTGGTTATGCTGGTTTGTGATGACAACTACTGTACAGTATATAATAAATGTTCATTTTTTAGTTCAACAATAAATTTGAATTCTTCTTCAAGGAAAAATAAGACATCCCCTGAAAATAAGACCTAGCACATCTTTGGGGGCAAAAATTAATATAAGACACTGTCTTATTTTCGGGGAAACACGGTAGCAACCCAGTGATTCCAGCCATGAAAGCCTTCAACAATACTACTATTATTATTACAAAGTCTGGGTAGTCATTTGTTGGGGTGCTTTGATTGTGCTTTTCTTGCATGGAAGAAGGGGATTGGACTGGATGGCCCCTGAAGTTACTGCTGTTAAGATAAGATAAGGTAAGGTAAGGTAAGGTAAGGTAAGGTAAGGTAAGGTAAGATAAGATAAGATAAGATAAGATAAGATAAGATAAGATAAGATAAGATAAGATAAGATAAGATAAGATAAGATAAGATACACACATTTACTGGGGCTCCACGAGAAACTGTTGCTTCAAAAAGGGCTCCACGACTGAAAAAGTTTGAGAACTCCTGCTCTAAAATATAGCCTACAGCATCTATTATTCATTGGTTGTCTCTCATCTAAGTACTATCCAGGGCTGCCATCCTCTCTAGGAATCCCTAGGTATTCCAGTGCTACTCCCTGGAAAAAGTTGGCCATAGAATTGCACTGGAGGACTTAGAGTTTCCTCAAAAGTTTATCTTCCTTCAGTTAAAAAAATAGAATTTTTATTCAAGCTTTTTCCACTTTTGCAAAAAGTTCAGCCCCTTGGAGAGCTCCCTTAAAGGGTAGACTAAACCCCAGAGCAGATTCACTGCTCCACAAAATTGCAAGTCATCAAATGGATCCTGTTCTTATCTTTGGTCCAGCACAAGCAGACCAAAGGGTACATTTGTCTGGAAGAATTTAGCCTATAAATTCAGTCAACCCAGCAAAAAGAAGATGAGGATTGGTCATCTCGCTTTTCGTTCTGCTCTCTCTTTAACCTGGGAGAGATCTGCTCTGAAAAATCTTGAGAACTCACTGAACTTATAAAGACACTGCTTTAAAAAAGACATACCAGACTATCAAGCAGCTCCTTGTAAAATTACTCATTTACAGCCAAGACTATTACTTTAAGTAATTGCAGACGTGGAAAAATTGCAGCAGTCCTTCAATAAATGCACTTAAAATACTCTTTTCTCGTCCAAAGCCTTTCATTAAAGAAAATTGCTATGTACACTTAAACCACTGAAGTTTCTTCATTTTTAAGAGGCAAGAGGATAACTTTTTTTAAAAAATCAGCAAACATATTAATGCTTTGAACTGAAGAGAACAACACCATTGGATGTTTGCTACACTAGAACAGGGTTGGCCCTGTCATTAGGTAGTGTGAAACTTTAGCCATAGATGGAGTGAAACAGTAGTGAAATCCTGGTAAAACAATAGTGTAGGCTTTTCAGCTTTTCTCAAGAATTCTCCAACATCTCTGACGGAGGACAAAGAACTGTGTGATACATAACCTATTCTAGGGAGAGATTGAATGAATATTCAGAAATAATTTATTTATTTATTTATTTATTTATTTTATTTACAGTATTTATATTCCACACTTCTCACCCCAAAGGGGATGGCAAACATTCAGTGCCAACAGACAAACAACATACAGTGTAGACACACACAGAGGCAATTTAACATTTCCAGCTTCATGAGGATATGCTCGATTCCGGCCACAGGGGGAGCTGTTGCTTGATTATCTACTAGTGACACCGAGTGCTGTACTTCCTCATTTCTTTCCACGTGCTGCTGGCAGTTTTATGGTGTTGTAAATTAGTTAAATTAGCCTCCCGCATAAAGCATACCTAAATTTCCTAGTTGACAAATGCAACTGTCTTTCAGGCTGCTTAGGTAAACAGCAAGCTGGGGAATTTAATGGTCGAGGGCTTAACCCGACTTGGGCTTCGAACTCATGACCTCTCGGTCAGTAGTGATTTATTGCAGCTGGTTACTAGCCAGCTGCGCCACAGCCCGGCCCTTTTAAAATGGTTGAAATCTATCTTTTCAGTGTTAAATTATTCTGACAAGGAGAATCTATGCGGCATGACAATCTTTGCAATTTGGGACTCATTCTGCATGAAAAAAATGCATACGGGGCATCTACATGGAAAACAGCATTCTCCTTGTATAATATTGTAATAAATATTACATATTTATTTGTTTTATTTCTACCCCACCTTTCTCCACCCCGAAAGAGGACTCAAGGCAGCTTATATGGAGGCAATAATTCAATGCCTTAAAAACATATAATACAAACATTAAAATTAGATTAGATTAAAACAGACGTATCAAACATTTAAAAACATTACATTAAAATTACACCATCCATAATAATAATCCAGGCCTTTCTGAGTCAATTCCATATTTCCAGATCTGTTATTGCACTGCCCTGTTCACTAAAAGCCTGATCCCACAGCCAAGTTTTTATCTTTCTTCTATAGGAGGGAGGGGCTGATCTAATATCACTGGGGAGGGAATTCCATAGCCGAGGGGCCACCACTGAGAAGGCCCTGTCTCTCATCCACACCAATTGCACCTGCGAGGGAAGTAGAACCAAGAGCAGGGCCTCCCCAGATGATCTTGATCTTGATCTTAATATAGTTAACCCTTCACATTTGTGGGTTGGGTATTAGTGGCTCTAGTTATTCACAGATTTGATTAAAATATTCTCTCTAAGACTCTCTAGGTCAGTAGTTCTCAACCTGTGGGTCCCCAGGTGTTTTGGCCTACAACTCCCAGAAATCTCAGCCAGTTTATCAGCTGTTAGGATTTCTGGGAATTGAAGGCCAAAACATCAGGGGACCCACAGGTTGAGAACCACTGGTCTAGGTCCTCCAGGGCAACTCTGTAGTCAATTTCCATCCAATGTTAACTATGAAGTCATGCTGGTGAAAAGAAACATGCTTTTTCAATTTGTATTTTTTTCACATTTCTGGAGGTTCTGTGCTCCCTAAACCTAGCAAAAGTGGAGCTAAGTCTATGCTACTTATTTATTTAACTTAACTAAGTTATAATGTGATCCTGCCCCAATCTTCACTTACCGGACATCTGCTTCTATGCATGATGGGGGTCTGTTCTTTTGCACTGGCCAACACACATTTTGGTGCCTGAAATGGTAGATCTGTTTCTGGGTATATTTGACTTGCTGATTCCAAAAATGGCACCAGATTTCCCCTCTTCGCTCTAGTTATTGAGATACAGAACACATGCCATATACTAGTCTTCATCCGTTTTCCCATAGAAAATCATGACAACCATATCTAAGAAACTAGATTTGATGCAGTCTACCCAATACTGAACTTGTAGACCAAAAGGTCCCAGGTTCAAACCCCAGGAGTGGCGCGAGAGCCCGCTGTAAGCTCCAGCTCCTGCCAACCTAGCAGTTTGAAAACATGCCAATGTGAGTAGATCAATAAGTACTGCTCCGGCAGGAAGGTAACAGCACTCCATACAGTCATGCCAGCCACATGACCTTGGAGGTGTCTATGGACAACGCCGGCTCTTCGGCTTAAAAATGGAGATGAGCACCAACCCCCAAAGTCAGACATGACCGGACTTAACGTCAGGGGAAACCTTTACCTTTACCCAATGCAATTTTCTGAACTGATGTCACAAATGACCCCGTTAGGAAAAGGCCTAAAAACCAAGACACCGTTATTTTTTTATTTGGTTCTGTAGTTGATCAGCACGCCGGAAAACTAATGTTTCAAAACCCTTTCCTATGGACCATCTCCAGTGTCAAGAGCAATTGTGACAGTGATCCTGCTTCTGACTATGGCACAAAAGAACATTACAAATAGGTGTAAAATATCCATATGCTGTGTTCTGATCAATAGGAAAACAGACTTATTGGCAGCTGCTGAGGGACCTTTGCAATTCCAACATATTTCTCACACTATTGAATAAGTGAAGATTGTGAATATGAATCAGCTATGAAAGTGTAACTCCAGATTCCTCACTCATAACTGCAGTGGTGAATTCCAGCCAATATTTCCTATTTGTTGTTTATTCATTTAGTCACTTCTGACTCTTCGTGACCTCATGGACCAGTCCACGCCAGAGCTCCCTGTCGGCCGTCGCTGCCCCCAGTTCCTTCAAGGTCAAGCCAGTCACTTCAAAGATACCGTCCATCCATCTTGCCCTTGGTCGGACCCTCTTCTTCCTTCTATTTTCCTCAGCATCACCGTCCTCTTCAAGCTTTCCTGCCTTCTCATTATGTGCCCAAAGTACTTCATCTTCACTTCTAATATTCTTCCCTCCAGTGAGCAGTCACACATTATTTCCTGGAGTATGGACTGGTTTGGACTGGATATTTCCTATGCAGAAAATAATATTTCTGTGCATTAAAATGCATTGGAAAAGTCAAGGAAAGCATGGAGGAGAAGCACTTGTTTACAGTCTATGGAGAGTCGTCAAACCAAATATCAGCTGCTTTTAAGAAAGCTTCAAATGGTAGAATCTACAGTACACTACTACAAATGTTTGCACACCGTCCGTAGCTCCGATCACCATGGTTTTCTTTTTGCTGACCAACGAACTCCTGCATTTGAATCAAGGAGGCTTAAGCTTCTGTATGCCTCGTCAAGGATGGTTGCTTGGAAAGGGCTTTGCTCGGAGATGATAGCCAGGATTAAGGTGGCATTGTATGTTCCTTTGCTCTTTTATGCTCCTGAAGTTGAGAAATTACCAGTGGAGTCACGAGCCGCCTCACTTGTTTCGCCCAGCCACTCCTGGCCTTGTTCAGACCTGTAAGGTGGCTGTCAAACAATCTTGGGCACATGTGAACCAGAACTGACACTTGCTCCAAAACAATTTGGTGGCTTTGTTGGAGGGATGTGCAGGTATGAATGCCAACCTCGCGGGTTGCTTTCCCATTTTTCTGTGCTGTTTGTTTCCCCACAAGATGCATCATCGTATCTTCAGTTATAGCCTCCTTATTCGCTTCTACCATCTCCCCCAATATATAAAGCAGGTACAGTGTATTTGATTTGTGACCTGCCATTTTTCATTTCACCGATGAACTCATTGCACAAGAATATTTTTGACATTTTATACCAGCCGATGACACAAGTCCAATCGAAAGAGACTGGCTTTCATGAAACAACAGTGATAGTACCCAAAAGCTACACAGATCTGATTAGCCCCATGTGAATTTTACATCAAAGTCCCAACTTGCAAATAGGATTCAAAATCAGAAATTTAGCCATTTTCTTTCCACTGTGAGAAAGTTTTCAAAAATGATGCATGGGAAGAAAATGTCTAAAATTACTTATTGCTTTCTTTTAATAAAATATTAGTGGAGAATTACATCCTTTAGGCTAGTGGTTCTCAACCTTCCTAATGCTGTGACCCCTTAATCAAGTTCCTCATTATTGTTGCTACTTCATAACTGTCATTTTGCTACTGTTATGAATCGTAAATATGTAAATATCTGATATGCACATTGTATTTTCATTCACTGGATCAAATGTGGCACAAATACCCAATATGCCCAAATCTGAATACTGGTGGGGTTGGGGGGGAAATGATTTTGTCATTTGGGAGTTGTAGTTGCTGGGATTTATAGTTCACCTACAATCAAAGAACATTCTGAACTCCACCAATGATGGAATTGAATCAAACCTGGCACACAGAACTCCCATGACCAACAGGAAATACTGAAAGGGTTTGGTGGGCATTGACCTTGAGTTTGGGAGTTGTAGTTCACCTACATCCAGAGAGCACTGTGGACTCAAACAATGATGGATCTGGGCCAAATTTGGCACAAATACGCAACATGCTGAAATGTGAACACTGGTGGAGTTTTGGGGAAAATAGACCTTGATATTTGGGAGTTGTAATTGCTGGGATTTATAGTTCATCTACAACCAAAGAACCCCTTGAACCCCACCAATGATTGAATTGGGCCAAACTTCCCATACAGACCAGAATATACTGGTCTTTGGCAACCCCTCTGAATCCCCTTCGTGCGTCCTGACCCCAAGGTTGAGAAATGCTGCTTTAGGCTAATCTTTTTCGGTGCATGTACTTGTTTATTCAATCTTTAGAGAGGAGTTTTAGAAAAGAAAGTACTGCAAGAGGAACTCCACTTAAGCATAGGGCTCATGACCCCCTCTGAAATTTAAAAAAAACAACCACTTGTTTTATTAATCGGAGAGACTCTGTGATCAACATCTGACAGAAGCTGACCATAAACATTCTAAAAATGACAAAATCAAAGTTTTCATTAAAGTACTACTTTTTGATTTTAAGGACTGCATGGATTTTTTTTTAACTTACACCTCCCAAAAGAACTGGAATTCACTATAAGATGCTAATATAATAGTCTTTGACAAGCTAAACAGTTATAACACTTTAAAGTCTGTAGTAAAGCCCAGCTCTGACTAGAGTTTAAGCCTGGCTCGACCATCACACTGTGCTGAAACCAAGACCTTTTATCCCATTAATTTTGTGAATGAATCCCTGAGGGTCCTTCTAACCATCTCCCAACTAGAGCTCATTAAAGGCCCAGCTCTGACTTTTTCATGTTGTTTCACCAGAAGCAATTATGCTTAAAGTGTAATTAAACTTAAAAGAAACAAAAACTCTCCCCTTCTTGCTTCGTGTGTTTCTCCATTTGCCCATGCACTCACACATATTCATAACCCCGGAAGGAAGGAAAGAAAGAAAGAAAGCCTATGAAAGAAATAGGTATGAACTTTTGCAAAGATTCGTTTGGGAAAACTCTCCATTTCAAGCGCATTACAGTGCGACATTTGCCCAACTGTTCTCACAGCATGCAATTAGAAGTCTAAATACTCGAGGTAATGGGCTTCTAGTGGGATTTCAGCTCGCCGATCTTTTCCAAACAATAATGTGGCGAGACTGGCTGTCCAATGAGGTGTCTTATTGAAATATCCCAGGCCGTTTCACTTGTGACAGCTGTCGTCTCCACCATTTGCACTTACACTGTGTTGCTTTCATTACAAAAATAGAAATTTGTGTCCTTCGCGCCGTTATATTACTAATGCTAAATATTTAATTCCCCCGGGTGCTAATTATGGTCGTGCCGAGGCAACACTGATTCTACTTTTTAATAACAACTGTAAAAGCAATTTGAGCTTTTTTTTTTACAATTAATTAAATACATAGTCTACCAGTAACCTCTTGTCATTTTGCCCTCCAGGACCCGCGCTAATTTGTGTGGAATAAAAATGTTTTGAAAATTAACGGATATGCTAGTCTGCTCCCTGTTATTCTATTAAATTAAAAGGGCTGTCGAATCAACACGATAACCTAATAGTTACAGGCACAGTACGCTTGGCGATGTTGGAGGAAAGCGGAGAAGTAGGACAAGTGTTCAAACACCGCAAATGTTTACGAGAACCTAATTAGCAGAGAAGAGAGGCAATTGGGGAGCATGCTCAAAGCAAGCGTCAGCCTGCGGTGACATGCTAAAAGGCTCTCAAAGACAACGTTGTGTGTTCGCTGGTTTCCATTAAAGCCAGGCTTTGCTCCGGAGCAGCAGAGCACTCATTGCCTACCACCTGTGCTTCAGAAGTGTTGCTTAAGTTTCAGAAAATGGAGCCCTAAAACCCCAAAGGCACCAGATCCCATCTTATCCTGGAAGCTAAACAAGGTCAGCTCTCATTAGTACTTGGATAGTTAGTAGTCTGATTAGTACTTGGATGGGATACCATCTACAAATAGAAGGTGCTGTAGGCTATCTTTCAGAGGGAAGAACTGACAAAAGTATGTCTGAGCATTCCTTATATAGTTATTTACCATGTTTATACCCCCCTTTCTCTACCCCTGGAGGAACCCAAGGCGGCTTATAAACAGCACTACATACCGTGTTTCCCCAAAAATAAGACAGTGTCTTATATTAATTTTTGCTCCCAAAGATGCACTAGGTCTTATTTTCAGGGGATGTCTTATTTTTCCATGAAGACGAATTCAAATTTATTGTTGACCAAAAAAATGAACATTTATTTTTTAAGTAATTTTTATTAAAACAAAAAATTAGAATTTTAACTACATAAATAGTGGGAGAACAATTGGATAAAGAAATGTAATAATAATAATAATAATAATCATAATCATAATAATAATAACAAGAACAACAACAACAACAACAACAACAACAACTTTATACCCCGCCACCATCTCCCCGTGGGGACTTGGGGCAGCTTACAACAAGGATATGACAACAACATAGTAGAAAAATAGGAGATTAAAGAAAAAATAAAAGGGGGAGAGGGGAAGATGGGATAAGGGAAGGAAATCAAGGGAAGGGGGAAGGGGAGGTAAGGAAAAAAATGTTTGTACCTTCTGTTCTTCTTCCTTCTGTTCCATTCTTTTTACATTCTGAGAATAAAGATGGTAATAAAAAAACCATATAAAATTATTTATTTCCTTTTCATGTTCTTCAATCTTTTTGAAATACTCTTCAAAACTTGACCAATCAGTCCTTTTCAAACCTCTACCAGTATGTTCTTTTAGTAAAAAAGTCAATGAGTCCATATCCTCTATTTTCATAAGTTTGATTCTCCAATCCTTCACCTCTGGTATTATATCTGTTTTACATCGTTTTGCAAAAACCATTCTTGCTGCTGTGGTGAAGTAAGTAAACAACTTTTCTTTGTTACAATCAGCAAAGAGTTCTGTATCCAAAATTCCAAGTAAATAATATTCTGGTTTCATAGAAAAGTCCTTATTAAGAATTTTTTGGCATTCTTTATGTATACTTTTCCAATAATTCTTAGTCTTTTCACAGGTCCACCACATGTGGAAGAACGATCCTTCTTTTGCCTTGCATTTCCAACATTGGTTATCTGTATAACATTTATTATATATTGTACAGTAGTTGTCATCACAAACCAGCATAACCAGACAAACTGTGAATCCTATCAAGAATTTCTTTGTACTACCATTATTTCCATCTCCAACACTCTATGGTACATACATTTACCAATTCTGTATGCTCTGGTATTCTGTTTGGCGGGCATGCTTCCAAACACAAACTTTGCTAGGTCTTACTTTCGGGGAGGTCTTATATTTAGCAATTCAGCAAAACCTCTACTAGGTCTTATTTTCAAAGGATGTCTTATTTTCAGGGAAACAGGGTAGTGCCTAAAACATAGAAACATGAAATAAGATTAAATCAAAATTGAACATACATAAAAACATAGTTAAGATACAAACCAATGTTGAGACACGTCATCCAAAGGCAAGGTCTAAGGCCATTCCATAATCAATTGCACAATTCCTTGCCTAAGAAAACTCTATGAAACTTGTGGGGTTGCCATAAAGTTGACAGGAGACTTGAAAACACACATACATAGATAAGCATGAATAGGAGCATAGGGAAAGAGTGATGGTGATGGCGCTGTCGTGCAATCTGGACAGGCGGATCAGCCCAAATTGGACTTGATTCCACTGTCCAGACTGCTCCAAAGCTGTGGGATACTACAAAGTAGTAAAACTTTGTACAACTGCAAACTTTGGAGTATTTCAAGATTTGTCCCAAAACTGTGAACAGTGAAGAGAGCCTTCAGTACTGTTCCATTATCTGGGTGGAAGTCATTCGGGGGCGTGAGAGAGAGAAGGATAGTCTACTTTACGGGGGGGGGGGGGGGGAGAGAGAGAGAGAGAGCTGAAGGAGGAAAACCATCTTATTATTTATTTATTTATTTAAAACATTTATATTCCGCCCTTCTCACCCCAAAGGGGACTCAGGGTGGAGCACAACATATATACGGCAAATATTCAATGCCGGAGCGTAAAATAAACCATAAATATACATAAACACTAAAATCAGTTATCTTCACATTTTCCCCATTTTAGCTGGTTATTCCCACTCTCCACTTCCCATATCATAAACGAGGATTGTTTCCATGACGGGGCCATGAGTGGGGGAAATAACATGAAAACAGGGGGAAATGGTTTCACTCCTTGAACCCACTTTCCACCCCCTTCTCTCTCTAGCACCCCCTAGTGGTCTCCACCCAAATAATAGAACAATAGATAAGGTTTTCCCCTGATGTTAAGTCCAGTCATGTCTGACTCTGGGGGCTGGTGCTCATCTCCATTTCTAAGCTGAAGAGCCGGCGTTGTCCATAGACACCTCCAAGGTCATGTGGCCGGCATGACTGCATGGAACACCGTTACCTTCCTGTTGGAGCGGTACCTATTCATCTACTCACATTGGCATGTTTTCGAACTGCTAGATTGGCAGGAGCTGGAGCTAACAGTGGTCGCTCCCACCGCTCCCGGGACTTAAACCTGGGACCTTATATTGGCGATAAGTGCAAGGATTTTTGCAAGTGTGGATAAGTCTTAGCCAATGGTTTTGAAAGGCACTGATATTCCTAATATACCCAGTCCTTCTTGAAAGCTAAAGGTTCCCCATTCCTGTTGTAGTTTGACTCCAACACTCATATACACCAGAGTTCTTACAGTTCTGAACTGATTTTGTTATGATCTTTAAATAGCTATTTCTTCGGTTATTCCCAAAGGTCAGACCTCACTATGTATATAATGGGCTGTGCCTCTTCAAGGGGCATTTGAATGCTGCCTCCAGTCTTCCTGAGCAGCAAACAACTTCCCTTAGCCCAGTGGTTCTCAACCTGTGGGTTCCCAGATGTTTTGGCCCACAACTCCCAGAAATCTCAACCAGTTAACCAGCTGTTAGGATTTCTGGGAGTTGAAGGCCAAAACATCTGGGGACCCACAGGTTGAGAACCACTACCTTAGCCGTAGCAGAATGCTGCGTCCAGTCCTCTTGGATGTCAAAGAATACACATACACACTATTTACCTTGTCCCTGATTCAGCTATACTGATTCCACAGTCTGTCCATTTATGCCTGGCTATTCTTCTGTATAGGACTGCATAGGATTCAGAAGGAGCCATTGTTCTCTAAAAACATGTTTAGCATATTCAGTCCTTCACAGCTCAGTCAGTCCCCAAAGTATTCTGCTCACATACACAGACTTAATGGAAGATCCTCATGTCTGTGAGATTCAAGAAATATAGTGCAGTTTGTTAATTACTTCCTTCACTTGGGAACTAATTTAACAAATTTCTTCCCTCAAGTACCAATGTATGACCAATTTAAGGGAAGAGAAAATATTAGATCACACAACTCCAGAATCTAGTTATGATAGGCACATTCAACAACAAGACACAAATGGAAGACAAATGGGAATTGTCTGAAACTTCTTTATCAACTGTACTGTTGGCCCTTTGGGACCATGTATTCTGTATCCACTGTTTCAACCCATCATGATTCATAGATAGATAGATGATAGATAGATAGATGATAGATAGATAGATAGATAGATAGATAGATAGATAGATAGATGATAGTTAGATAGATGATAGAGTAAATATTGGTTTTACTATTTTATTTGAGGCACCATATTAATATTATATGAATTGGGACTTGAGTCTCTATAAATCCAATCCTGGAACCAACTCTGGACTGACTTCAGATTGAGCATGGTGGTAACCACTTGCATTGAACCAAATCAGTGCCATGTTGGTACCCAGAAGGTAAAGCTGGACTGAGACCACATTGGGCTCTTGTCCACATGTTGCCACCAATGCTCCTTCTTGCTCATGGGGCATACCATTGTGTCTCAGCAGACACAACTACAATGACCAGGAGCTTGCTGAAAGCTCCAAGAATGGCAGGAGAGGTAGCATTGATATAGGAGCTCTCGGTGGTGTAGTGGATTAAAGCCTCGTGACCTGAAGGTTGGGTTGCTGACCTGAAGGCTTCTAGGTTCGAATCCCATCCGGGGAGAGCGCGGATGAGCTCCCTCTATCAGCTCCAGCTCCATGCGGGGACATGAGAGAAGCCTCCCACAAGGATGGTAAAAACATCCAGGCATCCCCTGGGCAACGTCCTTGCTGACGGCCAATTCTCTCACTCCAGAAGTGACTCAAGTTGCTCCTGACACGAAAAAAAAAGCATTGATATGCAGATGACCATTCCCTTCCTTGCTCTGATTAGCAAATGGAAAGAGAGATGATGGCGGTGAACACAATGGTTGCAAATCCCACAGATAGAATTTGAGTTTCCTTCAAATTCTAGAGTGTTCTCTGACTTTTCTTAGTACAAAATATTCTGGACAATTACCAGATTTCACCATGCATTGTGAAGACTACCAGTGCCAAATTCAGAGTGAGTACAGGTTTGTTTGTTTTTTAAAACTTGTGTAAATAAGTCTTAATTTTCTTTGCAAATGTCATTCTTGGAGAAAGATAGGGTAGAAATCCAATAAATAAATAAGCCTGAACCATTAGATTTGCTAACTTGGATTGAAAAGTGTTGCAGTCCAACAGCATCTGGAGGAGCACATGTTCCGCACCCTTGATCTAGAGCTTGCCAACCTGGTTGATCTTAATGATATGCTTTTAACCAGGGCCTTTAAAGATGATCCTAAAGCCTGAGCACATTAAAATATGTGTAGGTAGAATCTACATGAAATCTTAAAGTATAAAAACAAGATGCTTTTATACAACAAGTGTTGGGGATAAACAGTAGAGGACTTCAACCATTGTGCCATAATGTTTGAGATCCTAAAGCCAGGTGGCTGCCTGCTGGAGGAAATCACACAAGGCTAGAAGAAGCTTTGATCTGTTCCAACAAGACAGTCCTTGTGACATAAATACCAGCATGCCTGGTGGGGATGATGGGAGTTGGGTTCCAACACATCTGGAGGCCACCAGGATGGGGAAAACTGGCTTAAAATGAAGAGAGATAATATAGAATTGTCTCTATTCTTAAGTGTATAAATTAGAACAGCCCAAATTAGAACAGAGACGAAAAGGAATTTATAGTCTTGGTTAAAAAGGTAAATTGTGGGTTCTGTCCAAACATTTCTGGTAAGTTTGTGTGTGTGTGTGTGGAGAAAATAGACACATAGAAACACAACTAAGTAGAAAATGCTTGGGACCTCGAAATATTCACACAGAATACAGCAATCATTGTAGAGTCAGGAAGTCTGGTTGAAACCAACCTATTATTTGGAGTATTTATATGTATATAAAAACGTGGATTCTGTCTATTCCAAGATTACATTTGTTTTCTATCTTGAGTGCTAAATAAACAGCACTTCAATCCTTAAACTCTTAATGCCTGGTCATTATGTGCACTCAGAGGGACGGCTGGAGTTGCTGACCTAATGCAGTCCTTCCTTATGCTATATATATGAAACACATAAGACTAGTGTTGTGCTGGTTTAATTAAGGATAACTACATGGTACTTTCCTCGAAACACACAAAGATTAAGCAGCAGGAGCAGACCTATTTCAAAGCTTGTTTTCTGGAAAGACAGGGATTAAAAATAGACAGCATGTGTGTAGCAATGGAAGACTCAAACTTCAGCAAATACCTTCCTTTCACGTCACTGGAAGGAGACAATCAGACATGAACCATAGGTTGTTCTCAGTCATGTCTACCTATTCTTTTTCTATTAAATCACCAAATCACTAGATTCAGGTTGAGTGATTCGTGGACCCAAAGGACAAGAATGTCCAACTTTTAGCTCTTCGTGGATGAAATCTAAACCACAACTAGTTGCATGGTAGAAAGTGAAATATTGTTAACTATCCACTGAGCTGCTGAACTTGCTGACCAATAGGTTCGAATCCGGGGGGCATGTGAGCTCCTGTTGTTAGCCCCAGCTTCTTCCAACCTAGCAGTTCAAAAACATGCCAATGTGAGTAGATCAATAGGTACCGCTCCGGCAAAAAGATAACGGCATTCCATGCAGTCATGCCAGCCACATGACTTTGGAGGTGACTAGTCAACAGACAATGCCAGCTTTTCAGCTTAGGAATGAAGATGTCAGGGGAAAACCTTTACCTTTACCTATTAATAGACCCATAAAGGTAAAGGTAAAGGTTTCACCTGACGCTAAGTCCAGTTGTGACTGACTCTGGGGGTTGGTCCTCATCTCCATTTCTAAGCCGAAGAGCCGGCATTATTCATAGACATCTCCAGGCCATGTGGCCGGCATGACTGCATGGAGCGCCGTTACCTTCCCGCTGGAGCAGTACCTATTGATCTACTCACATTTACATGTTTTTGAACTGCTAGGTTGGCAGGAGCTGGGGCTAACAGCGGGTGCTCATTCTGCTGCCAGGATTTGAACCTGGGACCTTTTTGGTCCAAAAGTTCAGCAGCTCAGCGCTTTAACACACTGTGCCACCAGGGGCCCCAATAGACCCATTGGCAACAAAAACTCTGAATCTGACAGCAAAGTTTATTATACTTGTGTCATCTTCTTTTCCTCCTCATCCTCCAGAAGTTGCGCATAAAGTTGCACTGGAGAATGTAGAGATCCCTTTACAAAACACTTCTCTAGATATGTGTCGGTCCTAGAAAACACTTCCCTGGGCATTTGTAAATCCCCCAGCAGCAAAAGTTGAACATAAGGTTGTGGTAGAGTATACAGAAATTCCTTAAGAGGGTAGAACAGCTGGAGATACTAGCTGGTCCATGGACAAACCAACTCAGCTCACCACAAAAAAGTAATAATCATCAATGATTTATTAAGATCCAATGATCCATGCCATACACTGCAAGTATGGAACCAGGAAATTGTTGGTATTCCAACATACAACCAAACAGTTACCTAGATTTACCAAACTTTACCTGTTCAATTTTCAGTATCACTACTCAATCACAATTGTGATGCTATTGCCACAATCCTTACTCCTAGCCTACTTTAGATGCATCAGATACATGTGGAGTAAGGGGTCCATTCTGTTGGAAATTAGGTAAAGGTAAAGGTTTCCCCTGACATTAAGTCCAGTCGTGTCTGACTCTGGGGGTTGGTGCTCATCTCCATTTCTAAGCCGAAGAACCGGCGTTGTCTGTAGACATCTCCAAGGTCATGTGGCTGGCATGACTGCATGGACCGCCGTTACCTTCCCACCTGAGCGGTACCTATTGATCTACTCACATTGGCATGTTTTCGAACTGCTAGGTTGGCAGAAGCTGGAGCAAACAGCGAGTGCTCACTCTGCTTCCCAGATTTGAACCTGGAACCTTTCGGTCTGCAAGTTCAGCAGCTCAGCTTTAACACACTGAGCCACCGGAGGCTCCTGGAAATTAGAAAATGTAATGATATTACTGTCAAATTTGAGAGGTTTTCCTAGGAGAAGTTATTGAATTAAATAGCTGGTGTAGAATGTTTTGGATATAAACCCATCATATGTGTGTGTGTGTGTGTTTATTCTTTGCACTCTTGGACTTTTTTATCATGTCAGAAGTGACTTGAGAACATACTGCAAGTCGCTTCTGGTGTGAGAGAATTGGGAGTCTACAGAGATGTTGCCCAGGGAACATTCAGATGTGTTACCATCCTGTTGGGAGATTTCTCTCATGTCCCCACAAGCTAAAGCTGACAGACCGGAGCTCACCCCATTTCACGGATTCAAATTGGCAACCTTTAGATCAGCAACCCAGCCTTCAGGTCAGCAGTCCAGCCAGCACAAGGATTTAACCCATTGTACCATTCTTGGACTAATGTCTTGGACTAATGATAGATCATATGGGGGGAAACCAAGATATGATCCCCAAAGATCAGGTGAAGTAATATCTGGCATCAATCCCTTTGGAACTCCAAACATCCAAGATGAGGAACAGTCTGTTTAGGTGTATTTTTTCCACTGTAAGAATAATTTACTTCCTGTTTTCCTTCAAGCAAGGTAACGAAGGGACGTGGCATATGGTCCTTCCAAAAGGACACCGAGATAAAATATGACAGGTCAACGTGGCGATAAGATCAAATGAAGGCAAACTGAATCACACTGGAAATGAAATGTGTGCACACCGTAAATAAAGGAAGAGGAGGGGAATGCTCCCACTGTTGTTGAATTATGAACGGGGTCTGCCGCTCCAGCTGTTGCCGTCAGCCCAAGGACGTCGGTCTAGCTGGGAAACACAGCCTTTCCTCCATGAGAAAAATAGAAAGAATTCAGTTAAGCAGACAGGACAGTGAGAGAGGATGAATGAACAGAGCCGTCTTATACTATTAAAGCGGATGTGAGAAGAAAAAACTATGTCATAATTTACCTTGAAGAACTGGAGGGCAATCACTTACCTTTTGAAAACAAATAAATACTAATAATACCAAAGCTAGGTGTCAAAAAGGAAAAGACGCCAGAAAATGAGAAGCTGACAAATTATTGTATACAAATCAATGTTTAATAAGCATTGTCGATGTTAATATTTCAACTATTTCATTCCCAAAACCGGATAAAACAACTATTTTCTCCCTGCTGCAAAGAAAACAAGTACTTTTGGGCAATTCTCCCATGATATTTGCCCATCCCAAAGTGTTTCGGGAAATCATTCTACGCAGAAATACAGGCAGGTCTTTTACATGAAAATTGTAAGAATTAACAAAGAAAGTGATTTTTTGTAGGAATGTAATTCTTTGTTAATTTTACAGACAAATGATTTTTCACACTACAAAAAGTGTTTAAAACTTGTGTGGTTTTGGAGGGCTATTCACAGTTCAAGATGTATTCTGTACAAAATTTCCAAGCATTCGCGTGTGTACAGAAAACAGCATTGTACATCCATTTTCTACACACACATATTATTTTCTTTACATAAAATGTCATCAAATACACAGAAAATGCTGTTTTGTGTACAGAAAACAGCATTGTACATCCATTTTATAAACTCACATATTATTTTCTTTACATAAAATGTCATCGAATGCACAGAAAATGCTGTTTTGTGTACAGAAAACAGCATTGTACATCCATTTTCTACACACACATATTATTTTCTTTACATAAAATGTCATCGAATGCACAGAAAATGCTGTTTTGTGTACAGAAAACAGCATTGTACATCCATTTTCTACACACACATATTATTTTCTTTACATAAAATGTCATCAAATGCACCACAAATGCTGTTTTGTGTACAGAAAACAGCATTGTACATCCATTTTCTACACACACATATTATTTTCTTTACATAAAATGTCATCTAATGCACCACAAATGCTGTTTTGTGTACAGAAAGCAGCATTGTACATCCATTTTCTACACATACATATTATTTGCTTTACATAAAATGTCATCAAATGCACAGAAAATGCTGTTTTGTGTACAGAAAACATTCGTTTTCTACAATCACATATGATTTTCTTTACATAAAATGCCATCGAACGCACAGAAAATGCTGTTTTGTGTACAGAAAGCAGAATTGTACATCCATTTTCTACACACACATATTATTTTCTTTACATAAAATGCTATGGAATGCACAGGAAATTCTGTTTCGTATGCAAAAATATGATCCATTTTGCACAGAACAAGTATGAAAATTCATGTCATTTCATCTCAGCACTAGAAAAATATGTTTTTCAATGATTTTCCAAATATTTTCGTCCCAAGTCTCCTACCAACTTGCAGCACTTTGGCTTCCCATTTCATTTTCTTGTTTACATTATACACTCTGAACACTTTGGCCCAGTTCATTTCTACAATTCTTGCTTTGGTTTTTAGATTAAGTCCAGTTGATGTTACTGTTTTTAATGTGTAATGTGTTTAATTGCATTTTTGGATCTGTTTTTATTGTTTCAATGATTGTAATTTATCTGGGCTTGGCCACATGTAAGCCGCCCCGGGTATAAAAATAAAGTTTTTATTATTATTATTATTATTATTATTATTATTATTATTATTATTATTAGTTTTGTCTGCATCCTTAATTTTTTGTATGTGGCAAGGTTTCCTCTCCACCTGGGCCCTACAACAGCTAGCCTTGCTAATGTCAGATATTGGAAAACTGGTATAAAATCATACTAAAATCTAAGACCCAATGGAAGAACCGCTTTAATGCATCTTGCTTGTTTCCTCTATTCTGTCTGACTTTTCTCTAAATGTTTTGAGTCTGTTTGCTGTCCGGTTTCCTTTGGGAGCTGGAACTGTGTAGCAAACTGAAGGTGAAATGCTTGAGAGTTCAGATTGGCCCAACACAAATGGAAGAGTTTGTGTGCGTATCTGTATCTATATCTAAATTGCAAGCTTGATTACATTTTAGAGCATAATCCATCTTCGGAGGTGAATTTATAGAGAATCTTTATGAGGAAGGGCAGGCATTGATTTGCTCCAAGCTCCTGGATGGACTTAAGAGACGATTTTTTTCGATTGGCGAAAATTTACTTAATGCCGCAAGCATTTCAGGCAGGAGGATTGTTTACATGGGAGTGGTGGCCTTTTTCTTCTGTTCCTTTCCTTTTCTTTTTACCCAATCGTGAGCGATGAACGATGGCCGTGGCTAAGTGTTTAAATGATGACACCATTATGTGGAGTAAGTTTTGAAATGAGAGATTCCCTTCAAGAAATGCACCTGCTTTCCCATCTCCTTCGAAATCCTTCCGTTGGCGGCTGTGGGAATGATGATTGATTTGTTTGTGACAGATTGTAGGAAACAGCCATTGATTTTTCAATATTTTTACCTTAAAATTATTTACAGTTGTAACCATGGGGATATATTTCCATGGGCTGTCGGCTTCTGAAAGACGGGGGATAATATTCCCTGGGTCTCTGACAAGACAAATTACCTGTAATGACTGCAGTAGCTGAAGGGTATACTTTTATTTTAAAATATGTCAATAACCTCAGTGACTAAACGAATATTGATTCAGCATAATGAAGCCTGAGTAATGTGAAAATGAGCTCTTCAAAGGCAGGCAAAGGGAGAGGGGCGCTCTTCTCCCCTCCCCTTCTAGCTTGTAGCAAAAGCAGCTTTTCATTCTTTACGGCTGGCTGTCGAAAATATGCAGCCTAATAAACAAGTTGCCATTAAACAATGGAGGGAAAATGCCGAGCTGCTCCATGCCATTGGCCATGACACACCGTGCATTTCTCAGACGTGGGAGTGCTTGCGTGGGAAAGTTGTTGGCCTTTGGGCAGGCATTGCAATCTGGAAGATAAAGTGCTAGTGATCCATGAACACCATGGTCAAGGGTCAGATCTCTGTGGTATATGTTCACATTTTGCACACGGAGGTCAACACCACTCTGTTAGTGAAGTACAGATGCCTAGATCCAGTGTAGGTCTATCTATGATTTTGTTTTGGTTCTTGGGGACATTGGTATTCTTTTTTCATCTGTAATGGCCAAAATGAAGTACATTGGCCACATCATGAGAAGAGATAAGACCTTGGAGAAGACAATGATGCTGGGGGAAATGGAAGGAAAAAGGAAGAGGGGCCAACCAAGGGCAAGATGGATGGATGGTATCATTATTGTATGTTCGTTTTGTACTTGTAAGCCACCCCGAGTCCCCCTGGCTTGACCTTGAAGGAGCTGGGGATGACGAATCAACTGAATGAATAAACAACAAACAATGGTCAATGCCTCCCAGGACTCTTTGTTTCATTGAGAGAGCCCTCCATGGCCAACATCTGGCTATAGAGGGATATACTGGAGAAACATTTAGCTATCTCACTATAGCTAGACATACATCATTACATCATTCACAACTCTCCTCCCCCCCAAGATGATATTGGTGGATCTCAACAAATGATGTTGCCATTTTGCATCTGGTGGAGAGGACATGGCCAGATATTTCTTCAATGCATATCTACTCTCCACCAGCCACTAAACTTCTGTGGTATGAAAAGTGATATGGTAAGTCCTGGGGGTGCCATTGCACAGTTCTGCATAATGTTGCATATCAGCTAAAATCTATAGGTCCCGTCCTTTCCATTTGGAGACATAGGGTTAGGAAAGCATGCTTCCTGGCTCTAAAAAGCCATGGCCAGTCAATGCTGACAACACTACGTTAAAAGGACCAATAATCTATCTCAGGACAAGACGGCTTCCTATGTTTCTATGTGGGGCTACCCTTCTCCATTCCGTTGTTCTCCAGGTGTTTGATTTGCTCCTTCTACAATTCTAGGAAATGTAGTTCAGGAAAGCCAATGACCTCTCTGGGTAATAATTCCAAAGGCTCTGCCCTTAACTGCATTTCCCAGAATTCTGCAGGAGCAAACCAGGTTATTAGGGAAATGTAGACCTGCGCATTAGAACTCTAATCTGATATCGTCCTTAGTCATGCTAGAAACAGAGTATCTCATCCCAAGGCAAATGGTTACAATAGATAAATGGAGACACGTTCATTCAAGATAGCACTGTCAATAACTACCAGTCTTGGTGACTGTATACAGTAGGCCCTCCACTTTTGTGCAGACTAGGTGTGCAGAACCCCCAGAAAAGTGAGGAAATGGCAAATAAAAACATATTTTTCTTTTTACCTAAAATAACACCTATCTAGAAATATCTAAATCAGTGGTTCCCAACCTTTGGTCCTCCAGGTGTTTTGGACTTCAACTCCCAGAAATCCCAGCCAATTTACCAGCTGTTAGGAATTGTGGGTGCTAAAATCCAAAACACCTGGAGGACCAAAGGTTGGGAAGTTCTGATTTAGATCCTCCAGAATGATTCTATGGTCAACTTCTGTTGAAAGCTATGAACGTTCAAGAGAGGTTGACCACAGAATCACTCCTGAGGACCTAGACAGTCCTAGAAAGAACCATATTAATCAAATGTACAGATGTAGAGGACTAACTATATTAATCCCAGCATAAAAGCCAATGGCGAAGAACTTACCTTGCATAGTGTATACCTACACTCATGTTGTTACATGGTAGTTGTGTTCCACCACCTTTCTGCTTAATACAGACATTGTGTAACTGGTTAAGTATCTGCCAATACCCCTACTTTTATTGTACCATTGTGCAATGGAAGCTACATAGTATTTGCTTTCGCAAGCTGAGTAAATAAAGCAATATGTTCAAGGCTCAAAGAAATAGTTATTCACTATCCAAAAGTATGTAACTGCATGGATGAGATCCTGTTGGTTAATCCCAACTAGAGTAGACCCATTCATTGTGTTATTGAACCATGAACCAATGCATCCAATTGATTTAATGGGTCTACCATAACTGGAATCAAATTAGGATTTAGGGCCAAGTGAAATAATGACATTTGTAGACTACCTATATGTTGTTATGTTTTCTCAAGTGTCATAGTGATCCTAAAATGAACCAATCATGAGATTTTCTTGGTAGACTTTGTTCGGAGGTGGGTTGTTCTTGTCTTCCTCTGAGAGTGAAATAATGTAACTTGCCAAAATTCATCCAGTAGGTTTCCATGGCTGAGCAGGCATTCAAAGCCTGGTTTCTCAGTGTCCTAGTCCAACACTCAAATCACTGCCCACATTGACTCTTGCCTATGCAGGCATAAACTGCATATGTCTATTGGACAATGGTGAGTGAAATACAACCGTGCCTGAAAAGGAATTTGCATGTGTGCATGAAAAAAAAGTTTCCAGATGGAATGTTCCTTAATCAACCAGAACATATGCAGGAGGCTGCTATTGAACTCTCGTCCTCTGTGTGGGCATATGGTTGCTTGTTGTGTGAACAGAATGTTGGATTTGACCAGCCTTTCGTTGAATTGATCAAAAATGTGTAAATGACTGGTCTTGCAGAGAAGTAATTCAAGATCGCTTCCCCTGTTAATACAAAGTTGTTAGATAGAAATGGTACAGCATTTCAAGTCATTGAAACAATACTGTTTGATGTACATGTGGTATATTGATAGCACCTGGGTATGGCTGTGAATGTCATTATGCAATACCTAAAGGGGTGTGGTAATGTCTGAGTAATAATCATGTGAGGGTTATTGCAAAGGTTGCATCAGCCAGTGTCCCTTTCTGATGACCTATCAGCAGGTGGCTATATAAGGAGGATGAAAGAATCCATCTTTCTCTCTCCTGTGCGACTCAGTGTGAATATCTGCCTATGTTGTATGTGACTATCTGATTACTCTGATTGTTTGCACGTACAAGGAAAGTGGATCTGCTTGTCCTGTTTGTACATATATTGCAAATGTGAAGATTAAAGCCTCCGGATATTTTGGGTGAAAACCTGAATCCTTGAGTTTACTAAACAAAGTGTAGAGATAGGGTCAGATGCTGGCAGTTGGACTCTGCTCATATACAAGATAAAGCATGTTTTTGCTGTGAAAAGACTTGCTTGCTTCTGGGACACTTGCTATCCAACTTGCAGCGGTTCAGGGAAGTTGTGATTTGGAAACTATAAATTACTTGAATCCTCCAACGTTGAATCCTGGACATTGTATCTGGGTTTACTGATTGAGTTTTGTTATTAAGGGTTAATTCTTTGTTAATTGATTATATGTCTTATACATTTATAATAGGAGCCCCGGTGGCGAAGTGTGTTAAAGCACTGAGCTGCTGAATTTGCAGACTGAAAGGTCCCAGGTTCAAATCCTGGAAGCGGAGTGAGCGCCTGCTATTAGCTCCAGCTTCTGCCAACCTAGCAGTTCGAAAACATGCCAATGTGAGTAGATCAATAGGTACCGCTCTGTTGGGAAGGTAACGGCGCTCCATGAAGTCATGCCGGCCACATGACCTTGGAGGTGTCTACGGACAACGCCGGCTCTTCGGCTTAGAAATGGAGATGAGCACCAACCCCCAGAGTCAGACATGACTGGACTTAACGTCAGGGGAAACCTTTACCTTTTACCTTTTACATTTATGTTCATGTGGTATTACAGTAGAATCTCACTTATCCAAGACTCACATTGTGATACATTGTGATATTTTGGTGCTGAATTCGTAAATACAGTAATTACTACATAGCATTATTGTGTATTGAACTACTTTTTCAAATTTGTTATATAACATAATGTTTTGGTACTTAATTTGTAAAATCATAACCTAATTTGATGTTTAATAGGCTTCTTCTTAATCTCTCCTTGTTATCCAACATATTCACTTATCCAACGTTCTGCCAGCCCGTTTATGTTGGATAAGTGAGACTCTACTGTATGTCCTAATTGCTGTATGGTTTTAACTTGTCATATGTTCTCTGTTGTATTGGAAACTGCCCTGAGTGCCTTCAGGAGATAGGGCGGTATATAAATAAAGTTTATTATTATTATTATTATTATTATTATTATTATTATTATTATTATTATTACTTCAAGACCAGCTTCCTGCAACAAAAATAACAATTACAAAGAATCCACATAGCAATTCTGACTGTAACCATTTTCTCAGAAGAGGTAGCCTGGATTAGAAGATGTAGGCCCCTTCCACATAGCTGCATAAAATCCACATTGAACTGAGTTATATGGCAGTGTGGACTCAGATAATCCAGTTCAAAGCAGATATTGTGGATTACCTACCTTGATATTCTGGGTTATATGACTGTGTGGAAGGGCCCGTAGCCACAGGTTTGTTGTTGTGTGCCTTCAGGACATTTCCAACTTAGATGAACCCTACAGCAATCTTTTCATGGGGCTTTCTTGGTAAAAAATTGTTCAGAGAGAGGTTGCTTTGCCTGCCTCTGAGGCTGAGAGAGAACTATGACTCTGGAGACAACTCAATCCCTTGTCTCCAGAGTCATAGTTCAATGCTTGCACCACGACACCACATTGGCTCTCCATCTTTAAATATCTGAAATAATGCCATGTAGAAGACTGGAAAAGTTTGCTTTTTTGGTGTCCCAGAGACTAGGTCATGAACCAATGGATTGAATTGCCAAGAAAAGAGATCCAAGTTAAAAACTACAACAACAATGGGAAAAAACAACAATGGAACAGAGGGAAAAATTTGGAAAGAAAAATTAAAATACATGGCTGCAACTGATATTAGAGAAAACTGTTACAAGATGCAATACAGATGGTATTATACACCAGAAAAAATATCAACATTTAATAAAAAGAAATCTAACATGTGCTGGAAATGTGGGGGGAGGGGGGGAAATGGGACATTTTTTTCATCAGTGGTGGACCTGTGAGAAAATTAAAGAATTTTGGAAGATTGTACATCAAATGACACAGGAAATTGTAGGAATCAATTTTAAATTAGAACCGGAAATGTACTTATTAAGTTTTATGAACTCAAATTTTTTTTAAAAATGAAGATAGAATATTTTTCTACATAAGCACAGTGGCAATAGAAAAGATCTAGAAAGGGAAAAGACTTCCAACTCCCAAGGAATTGATAATAAGGATATTGGACATAGTACAAATGGACAAACTAACACAAAAAATAAGAGAGGGAAAAAATAAAACAGATTGGACAAATTTGACAAAATTTCTGATAAAAAGAAGAATGGACTTCACGATAGACCTGTCTATCATATAAAATGGACCAAATGAAAATAAACAAAGGGAAAACACAAATACATAGTCAACGAAAGGAAGAACTCCAAAGCCAAGATGGGAAGTCAAATTACACCTTTTTATTTATTTTATTTATTCTCTCCTCTTTTTCCTGTTTTTTGCCCATATCTATTTCTATGATTTATCTCTCTTCCGACACTTCCCCACTTTCCTATCGATATATTGTTCCACCACTTTCAATGTATTACTTTTCACTATAAAATAAAATATATTATACCAAAAAAACTACTACAACAACAACATTTATTACGGTCCATAGACCCATCAGAAAATGAAGTCATTTTGAATTCTCCCATCCCATCTCCCAGTTCATTGTACAAGATACATCTACATCAGAGCCGGCCCTAGGTAATTTTCAAGTGTAGGCGAACAGAATTTTGGTGCCCCCCAACCAATCACTGAAAAATAAAAGCATTGGATAAGCGAAAATGTTGGATAATAAGGAGGGATTAAGGGAAAGCCTATTAAACATCAAATTACATTGAGATTTTACAAACTAATCACCAAAACATCATGTTTTACAACAAATCAACAGAAAAAACAGTCTCGACTACGCCCCCGTATGTTTTGCGCCACAGGCGACTGCTGAATTCACCTCATTGTTGGACCGCCTCTGATCTACATGGTTTCAAGTTTTCATAGTTAAAAACTAGTAGGAACCTCCTGACAATAAGGGCTTTTCAACAGTAGAGCGGACGTTCTTCATACTTTTCAACTTGGATCTGTTTTCTTGACAATTAAATCCATTGGTGAAGGACATGGACCCATTCTAAGAGCGGGCAGGTCCTAGAATACCTGAGATTGGCTCAAAGTAGCGTCAGCCCAATATTTCCTAAAGAAATGCCTGTGGATTTAATCTTTGCTCATTCTTCCTGCTACTGCCAAGATTTAGCAAACAAAAGCCTAAGCTAGCAACATCCGTGAATGAGGGGAGACATTCTTCGTGAGTCTTGTGCAAAGTCTTTTTCACTTGCCATAACCAACACATGGAACCATTCCAAGCTGAAGGGCAAACCCTCCAAATCTGAAGCAGTTATCAAAGGCAATGAAACCACTCCCTGGAGAAGTGAAAGCGACTGATGAGTAAGCGTTCTGAGTTTTACACCTGCTTCTCAAGGCAAAATATCCAGTGCGCCTATCACTCAGCAAGAGACATATTGATTTAAGACTTTTTTAATAAAATAAAAGTCAGGACATCCTGTTCTTAATTTTCGGCAGCCATTCCTAGGCAACTTTTCGGGAAAGAGCCAATGTGCTCTCGACTCTTGTCCAACCTGTTTTTGAGCAAATGTTTTAGCATTCCTTTGGTTGGAAGGAGGGGGAAATAAGAAAAGAGATTATCCTCTCCTAAAATAAGTGGTTTTTAATTAACGTAAAGCCAAAAGGGAAACGAGGGTGGGGAAATTTCATTTGGTGTGCACAGCAATCAAGTTGAGCCATTCCACTTATTTTTAAGGATGTTACTAATTTCAACACTCCTGCCAAGGAAGTAGGAGGGAAAGGATTAAAACTTTTTCTTAACAGTGTTCTCAATTTGTGTGTTAACAGTTTCTGTGAAGTGTTACAGTAACCACATTTTTAAGATGCACCTTGTAACAGTTTCTTAACTCTTACGACCCCAGGAGTTCATGGATACATGAAACTACAGATACAGTAGTCTCACTTATCCAACATAAACGGGCCAGCAGAACGTTGGATAAACAAAAATATTGGATAATAAGGAGGGATTACGGAAAAGCCTATTAAACGTCACATTACGTTATGATTTTACAAATTAAGCACCAAAAACATCATGTTTTACAACAAATTGACAGAAAAAGTAGTTCAAAAGATGGCAACGTTATGTAGTAATTATTGCATTTATGAATTTAGCACCAAAACATCGCAATATATTGAAAACATTGTTTTAAAAAAATTGGCTACTAACAAATATAGAATTGCATAAAATGAACTCACAGTAACAACATTGTCAAAAGTTAAATCCATAAAAAGTTCAGTCCTTGCTGCCTAGAGAAACAGTTGTGGATCCAGGCAGGAGGCAAGACTGCTTTGGATAATCCAGAAGGTTGGATAAGCGAAGGTTGGATAAGCAAGACTCTACTGTAATAGCAAACCCTATTATTTTCAATGGGGCAAATGATTGAAGCACTGTGAAAATGGTATCATCATCATTTAAGGATGATGGTATCGTCTCATCATTCAAGGATTCTTTTTAAAGGGATTCATAACAAACAATGCTCTAATATTTTTAATATCTTCTGTTTTCTTTCAAAGTGATTAGAATTACACTGTCATGGTCAAGGAGTGCAAATCTGGTGTGCTCCCCAAACACTTAGGGTGCATCTGCATTGTGGAATTAATGCAGTTTGACACCACTTTAACTCCAGTGGCTTAATGCTATGGAATTCTGAGAGGTGTCATTTTATAAAGCCTTTAGTCTTCTCTACCAAAGAGTGATGGTGCCTCACCAAACTACAACACCCAAGATTCCATAGCATTGAGCCGTGGTGTCAAACTGTATTAATTCTACAGCGTAGATCCATCCTTAGTTTTCTATAGGCATGATTTGTTTTGTTGCTTTATGGTTTGTGGTTTTGTTGGGGTGTGTGCATGGAGCATTACTCCATGTAATGTAATGTGTTTCCACCTGGAGCAGCACAGTCTAGACGTCTTTTACCACCCAAGGGAGAATGTTGCTTGGGTTTATCAGGAGTAAAGAGAACGCCGCGGACCACGGTGCAGACTCAGCATCTCCAGATCTTGATTCCCATTTGGGGACAGCCCATTGAGAAAGCTGAGGCTTCAAGAAAGGAAATAGATAACACCTTATTAATCAACATGTGCAAAATTAAAACAGCGTCCCAAATGGCTGATATGAAGAAATGGAAGATAACAAGTTGAGGGTTGGGACAGGTCCAGAAGGCAATTTTTAAGCCAGAAAGAAGTATACATTGCCCCCCCCCCCCCCTATAATTTCCCAAAGAGTAAAATGTAGAAATTACATTGCAAAGAAACAGCTGTGTTATTCTGTCACAGCAAAAAAGCAAGGAATCTTAGGATTGATTGACAACTATTACAATGCAAAAGCTTCTATTCTATAATACAAGAAGACAGCTTGCAATCTTCCAAATGCTCTGGAATTGTGATTCTCTTTACCATTCTCCGTTGGCATTGTTGTCTATGGCTATTGAGAATTTGGTGGCCAAGAAAAAAGACCCAGAAAGCCACAAATGACCACTGCTTTAAGTGCTCAATGTGTTGTGTTGATTGTGATGCTAATATTGATTGTGTCGACCATATTGATAGCAAATACTGTGTTGGTTGCGATGGCAATACTGAATCCCCTGCTATCAAAGAGAATAATACAAAAGTATTGTTCATTGTGGGGAAGTGTGTTAAAGCACTGAGCTGCTGAACTTGCAGACCGAAAGGTCCCAGGTTCAAATCCCGGGAGCGGAGTGAGCACCTGCTGTTAGCTCCAGCTTCTGCCAACCTAGCAGTCAAAAACATGCCAATGTGAGTAGATCAATAGGTACTGTTCCAGTGGGAAGGTAACGGCACTCCATGCAGTCATGCCGGCCACATGACCTTGGAGGTGTCTATCATAATATTAATTTATTGGTGATGAGCACTAACCCCCAGAGTCAGATATGACTGGACTTAACGTCAGGGGAAACCTTTACCTTTACTATTGTTTATACACTGCTTGGAATCCCACTGATGTCTTACCCTGGGGGTAAGCATAATATAACTACTTTTCTCAACATTGTGGATGTAGGTATGAGGTACCTCCTTACACAACAGTTTATCCATTGGTTTTATAGCTGCTTCCAGACACAGCTATGCTTTTCCAGGCCAATTCATACCATCTTCATCCTCCCAGACATCCAGATATGTAGGTTATGCTCCACCAGCTTTAAATAGAATTTCAGCCATACCAAGTAATAGAATTATTATTATTATGAAATGCAGTGCTCTCAAATCAGTCATATCCAAAACGTATTGGCTGAATAATACCAATATATTTCAAGTCCCTGTGCTTCTAAATCAAATGTTTAGAAGGCAGGCCAGGGCAAAGGTGATGCAAATCATCATAATAGAATGAGCCATTGTCAACACCAAGAAGGCATTTCTGTGAATGCCAAAGCATGGAGTTTATTCCCCAAGTCTGGAAAGCATTGGGAGAATGGTATAATGAAATGTAGCATGAAGACCTCAGCTGTTAGTAGGAGAGAATCAGGGCCCAAGGATGTCACGTTGCTCCAGGTCCCTGCCATTTTCCCAGCCTTCCATTGGCAAAAATGCAGCTCTGGTGTGGAACCAGTCTGACAAGCATAAGATGCCTCAATGAGCTGAGATGCATGGATTCAAAAGCATACCGTTTTCCGCTGATCCCCTTCAGAAGGAAGGAAAACTTATCAGCCAGGATGTTATGGTTCTCTCTGTGTTTGTCAAGCTCGCTGTTAAACCTAGGCACGGCAGCAGGCAAAGAAAATGCCTCCGAGTCAAGTTCATATTTTTCTTTAATCAAAAGGAGTCGAATGGGCCCCATAAAAGAAGATTAGATTTAGGCTCTTTCCATCTGCGTGCGTATGTGTGCGTGCCTTTTAAACACACTCCTCTCCCAGGAAATTCTCGCTCTGCCTGGTCATGCAGGATCTATCAATGTGCAGATAAAGCAGAAAATAGAGACATCCTTAAGAAATGAATCTGCAATTTGACACAAAGCGGAGGTGACAAGCACGGCGAGGGAAGGCTTGGCTAAATGTTTCAATACCTCCAAAAATTATCTACAGTACTTTGAAAAGCGCAGTGCCTTCGCGAGAGGAACGCTGCAGCAAGAAGAACCAGGAGCAGACTTTTTGGATGCATTCGTGTATAAGTCTAGGGATTTTAGCCCCAAAATGGGCCAGTCCACAAATACGGGTAATTACTGTACCTCAACTCTTATTTTTAAAAAGAACCATCCCCTTCTCTGAGTAGAATAACAAAAGGCAAGAGCTTAGTCCATCCCAAGAGAATCTAAAACAAGCACCGATCTCCACTTTTACTTTCTGAATGATTGATCCAAGACAATGTTGGTGATTTACCCTCACCTTAGAAAGCCCCTCATCTTATCCAAAAGTCACATCAAAATCCATCATCTCAGTCTCCAAACCCACCTTTGACTTATACATGAGATCAGCTTATACGTAAATATATACTTTATATCTAAAGTGGTCCAATCCTTCCAATGCCGTACTTCATTCATTAATCCGGATCCTGGTTTTGCAAACGTTGGAATAAGAGTCGATGATTGTTTGAATGCAAACTGTTGAGGCAATTAGTTGTCCTCTTACCTTAATCTTCCCAATCTTGGTTGAATTGAAATTCTCTTTTTTGGTTGTTTTGCACTGAGGAAAAACAAGACACAAATTGGGTTACATATCTAGTTTCTTTCTCTTCCTCAAATATGCAAACAGAGAATATTAAATGTGTTAAAATTTTGCCAGATGCTTCCCAACTTACCAAGTACTTACCAAGAGGAGGTGGAGGATAATATGACAATCTGTTTGGAGAAATGAAAGGGGGAGAGACTTCGAGGAAGGAAAAAATTAACTTGGTGACAAATATCCATGCTGCAGCTGAGCTGAAAACTGATCAAAGTGCACACCTGTGTGGATTGAACATGTAAGAATGGAAAGGACTCTGGTTTACTGGAACAAAGTGGGATTTCCGGAAGCGAGAACCTTGCAACAAATGTCGGGTTTGATTTGGGGATCTTTAAGATGGCAAAGAAAACCCTAAGAGAAAAATTATATTTCTATATCACTCTCATGCATATATGATAAATCAGTGTACAATGCACCTATGTTGTAAATAGTGCTGTGTACATTGGGTTCATTTTCGACACACAAAAATGGCCAGGACAAAAATTGCCCCGACAAGTCTACTCCATTGATGTTTGTTAGATTTGTTTGCAGACAGCAAAAGCTGACAGCTATGCAAAGTAAACGTTCCACCCCATAGGAACATGTTTTTATTCCTGGATATGGCTGTTTGAGTACCGTAGGCTGTTCTTTCTTCTGCACACAAGAAAATACTTTTGGTCACATGAGCCCTTTTCCTACACAACAGCATGTTGGCATTACTACTGAGGTATCAGAAATTATCCCAAATGTAAAGCATTTAATTGAGATTTTAAAAAAAATAAGTATAGAAGTAATGATAATCTGGATAATGGTTAGCTGGGATTTCAACATGATACTGAAATAATATAGAACAGAACTTGGAACAGCAACAACGAAAGCCTCAATTAACTGCACAAAGACATAGATTAGCCAGAAAATATGCCTTTTTTAGAATAATACGATTTTCCAAATGCAGATATTTATGCACACAATGGTTATACATTAAGAGCACACACACACATACAGCAGAGTCTCACTTATCTAAGACTCGCTTATTCAATGTTCTGTATTATCCAACGCATTTTTGTAGTCAATGTTTTCAATAGATTGTGATATTGTGGTGCTGAATTCGTAAATACAGTAATTACTACATAGCATTACTGTGTATTGAACTACTTTTTCTGTTAAATTTGTTGTTAAACATGATGTTTTAGTATTTAATTTGTAAAATCATAACCTAATTTGATGTGCAATAGGCTTTTCCTTAATCCCTCCTTATTATCCAACATATTCGCTTATCCAATGTTCTGCCAGCCCGTTTATGTTGGATAAGTGAGACTCTATATTTGCTCGATTCTAATTCTTGCCTTTTTTGATTAAATTACCTTCTCAAAATTAGAATGCACATTATATTAGTGTAATATGGTAAATACTTTTATTGGTTTCAGGGTTTTGAAAATTGAGGTATGTATTAGAGTCGATGGTGCATTAGACTCAAGTAAATATATATTAGGGTTGTGCATTCGGGGTAAACCTTGACCTGTTTCGTATCCCCGCTTATAGTGGGGGCCCTGATTCATTTTTGGAGCCTCCCAAAATCAGGAGGACAGATATCTCTTTTCGATCTAGAGTGCCGAAAGATCTGTTTTCTATTGGTCTATTATTGGGGGGGGGGGGCTTCCCAGGCTTCCCTTCCCGCATGCTTTAAGGAAGCTTCTTCTTACCTGCTGTTTATTTCTATGCTAGAGGAGACACTTGGCTGCAGGCACTGGCAGGCAGGCACACTTTCTGGGCCTGCATGCCACATACACACTCTTTTTCCAAGGAGAGAGCATGTGTGGCCTGCAGGCCCAGAAAGCGCATGTGCATCTGGCAGTACCTGCAAATGAACATCTTCTCTAGAGTAAGAAATTCTTACTCTAGAGGAGGTGATCAGGTGCAGGCAGCACTGGCAAGCTCCCACAGTTTCTCTCCCAGGCCGGCCAGCCACACAATCTTTCCAATCCATTCCAAGGCATTTTAAGGAAGCTTCCCACTTCCAGGTAAGGTAGAGCAATGACCTCCTAGAAGAGGAGAGTAGTTTTCAGAGAATTAGGGTTTACTTTTTATTTGCTGGGGAATTAATAAAAAAATAAAATAAACTGTGATACCAAAAAGCAGGCTTAGAGCCGAGATCAGCTCCTGCTTGCTTTCATGCCGAGCTGAATTTCACACCAGGAGAGGGGTTCCCATTACATTCTCCCAAAGTACTGAAAGAAATGGGAGAAACAGATTTCATGCACAACTCTAATATATTTGTCACCATAGCTTTTGGATAAACGGACTTAAGCACTTTACATGTTTTAAGTTTTGTATATAGTTTTAATTGTTTAATGCCTAATACAGTAGAGTCTCACTTATCCAAGCTAAACGGGCCAGCAGAACCTTGGATAAGCGAATATCTTGGATAATAAGGAGGGATTAAGGAAAAGCCTATTAAACATCAAATTAGGTTATGATTTTACAAATTAAGCACCAAAACATCATGTTATGCAACAAATTTGACAGAAAAAGTAGTTCAATACGCAGTAATGTTATGTTGTAATTACTGTATTTACGAATTTAGCACCAAAATATCACGATATATTGAAAACATTGACTACAAAAATGGCTTGGATAATCCAGAACCTTGGATAAGCGAGTCTTGGATAAGTGAGACTCTACTGTAGTTGTAATTGCTCTATGTTTTATTTTATTGTATTGTTGTTTATTGGCATTGAATTTTGAAAGATTTGTAAGCCACCTTGAGTCCCCTCGGGTGAGAAAGGTGGGATAGAAATGACGTAAATAAATAAAAAATAAATAAATAGTTACCTATGTATGTGTTTATCTGTAATTCTGGGGTTTATTTCCCATGAAAATGTCTTCTGAAAACCTATATGTAGCCCACAGGTGGCTTTCTAGCATTTCTCTGGATTTCAGTAAACCACGTTGTATGAGTTCAATTGGCATTGATATGGCTATTCTGGAGGAAGCAGGTTACAAGCTCAAAACTGAACTTTAAGCATTATTTCTGAAAAACAAGTCCATTGCCTTCACAGATATATAAAGATCTGGTGCTATTCATTCTGACTTGGAAACCAGCTCTGTTGAAATACAGAAGGCTTTCTTCCAAGTAAATATCAGATTGAAAAGCTAAGAGGGAACATAATGCACTTGCTAGGACTTTGAAGGTGAAAACCATGATAATCTAGAAGATCTAGGAAAGAAGAAAATAGACCCAGACAAGGATGAGAAACCTTGCAACTTATCTTATCCTAAGATTACAGAGTTGTATTCCTTCTTGTATCACTTTTCAGAGAATGAACAGTTTATCATTCTAGTTATTGTTGCACTCTTTCATTCTGCCCACATTATAGTGTGGATAAAGTCATTGATGGAGTAGTTAAAAAAAAGTTTCCCCAGTCTTTTCAGATACTTGAGAGGACCAGATCACTCACAATCTCCAAACACACACACTTCTATTTGAAATGAGCTCATTTCAGAACAAATGCTACAAAGCATATAGAAACGCAGATCAGTTACGTACCTACTTGGTCCCAAAATGAACTCTTGATACATCCGTGTTGACATAGATATGAATGCACACCCGTTCATACTAAATTAATTCAAAATAAACTACTTCGATCAATCTCTTTTACCAATTCTGAGGAAACATCCAAGGATAAACTCAAAATAAGGCAATGTTGTTCATGTGTCTAAAGTTCTGCACAAAAGAATTGGCTGAGAAAGTGACACTTTGGGCTTTTGATGACTCCATCTATGTTGTTTTGTACACAAAATGAAAAAAAATATTATACACAATGACCATCAGCCTATGCATATACATTGTATAGGAAACATAAGTTAATTTTGTCCCTTCAACTTGGGTCTCAGCTCCAAGATATGGTTATATATTTAAAACTCTAGGGGGGAAAACTCAATTCCATAATACTTCCGGTTCCAAACTTTTCAGATATGGGATCTTCAACTATATTTCTGTATTGCCTCCTAAACAAACAGGCTGACAAGGAGGAGAAAAAAATGAAACCAATAGGACTGCTTGTGTGAAAAGCAGAAATGCTACAAACAGCCACTGTACTGTTACTACTATGTATTGTTACAATTAGAGTTGCAGGATAAAAACAAACAATGACTTTTAAAAGCCAACAAGGCAGAGATGAAAAACATTTAGAGAAAAAGGTTTTGAAAATACTATTTCAAAAGGGCTCCAAAGAGATTGGAAAGAAGGCTAGGACCCTGTAATTATGAAAGAGTAGAAAAGAGACAAAACGAAAAAGAAAAGAAGGGAGGGAGGGAGGAGGGTAAGAAAGAGGGAGGGAGGGAAGGAAGGAAAGTAAGAGGGAAAGTAGGAAGAGAGGGAGGGAGGAAAGAAGGGAAGGAAGAAGGAGGGAAGGAAGGAAGGAGGGATAATGGGAGGGAGGAAAGAAAGAGGGAAGGAGGGAGGGAGGGAGGGAAGACGAGAAGGAAAGTAAAAGGGAAAGGAGGGAGGGAGAGAAGGAAAGGAAGGAAGGAAGGAAGGAAGGAAGGAAGGAAGGAAGGAAGGAAGGAAGGAAAGAAAGAAAGAAAGAAAGAAAGAAAGAAAGAAAGAAAGAAAGAAAGAAAGAAAAAGGGAGGGAGGGAAGGATGGAAAAAGAGGGAGAGGGAAGGAAGGAAGGAAGGAAGGAAGGAAGGAAGGAAGGAAGGAAGGAAGGAAGGAAGGAAGGAAGGAAGGAAGGAAGGAAAGAAAGAAAGAAAGAAAGAAAAAGGGAGGGAGGGAAGGATGGAAAAAGAGGGAGAGGGAAGGAAGGAAGGAAGGAAGGAAGGAAGGAAGGAAGGAAGGAAGGAAGGAAGGAAGGAAGGAAGGAAAGAGAGAAGGAAGGAAAGAGGGAATGAAGAAAGATGGAAGGAAGAAAAGAAAGAGGGAATGAAAGAAAGATGGAAGGAAGCAAGGAAGGAAGAAAAGAGAGAAGGAAAGAGGGGAGGAAGGAAGGAAGGAAGCAAGGAAGGAAGGAAGGAAGGAAGGAAGGAAGGAAGGAAGGAAAGAGGGAATGAAAGAAAGATGGAAGGAAGAAAAGAAAGAGGGAATGAAAGAAAGATGGAAGGAAGCAAGGAAGGAAGAAAAGAGAGAAGGAAAGAGGGGAGGAGGGAGAGAAGGAAGGAAGGGAAGAAAGAGGGAAGAAGGGAGGGAGAGATAATGTAGGGAGGGAAAAAAGAGGGAAGGAGGGAAGAAGAGAAGGAAAGTAAAAGGGAAAGGAGGGAGGGAAGGAGGGAAGGAAGGAAGGAAAAAGAGAGGGAGGGAGGGAGGGAGGGAGGGAGGGAAGGAAGGAAGGAAGGAAGGAAGGAAGGAAGGAAGGAAGGAAGGAAGGAAGGAAGGAAGGAAAGATGGAAGGAAGCAAGGAAGGAAGAAAAAAGAAGGAAAGAGGGAAGGAAGGAAAGAAAGTGGAAAGGAGGGAGGGAAGGAAAGATGGATGGATGGAGGGAAGGAAGAAAGGAAGGAAAGAGAGAGGGAGGGAGGGAAGGAAGGAAGAAGAAAGAAGGCAGGAAAGAATAGGAAAGGCAGTGGAGGAGGGAAGGAAGGAAAGGAAGGAAGACAGGCAGACAAATCTTGGAACTTTTCATTGGAACTGGGAGAAAGTCAAATGCAACCCGAGCCTTCCGTAGGGATGCATCTACACTGCCGAGTTGATGCCATTTGGCACCTCTATATAGCCAATGGTTTTGTGCTATGGCATCATAGGAGCTTGAGGTATAGACCTTTCTAAGATACTGGTGCCTCATTAAACTGTCCAAAGATTCCGAAGCCTTGAGTCCTTTGAGAGAAAGTGGTGTCAAACTGTATTCATTCTACAGTGTAGACGCAGCCCTGTGAGACAGCAAGAAGAGGTCTCTCTCTCTCTCCTACCTGGGAAAGCCTTGCCAAGGGGAATGCGTGGCTCTGCTCCTCCCCCTAGAGGTAAGCCGGCGGCCTGCCTCCTCTCCCGATCCGGAGCACTCCCTCACTCACCTTTCCGATCCGGATTCCCGCAGGTTGGGAAGCGCCGCCAAAGAGATCCGGGCAAGGCGAGCTCGCCGCTGTCCACCGGCTCCCCAGCGCCTCCATCCGAGTGGCAGCGAAGGAACACCAATCGCGAGGAGAGGTTGGGCAGAGCGCTGGAGGAGGCGCCCAATAAGCATCCAGGCCAGCCAAGGAGGCGGGGCTTGTGGGCTCAACCGCTTTGGGTAATGTAGTTGTTCAGGAAAGGGATGGCTGGAAAAATACAGTTTGTTAATCTCTGCAGGGCGGATGGAGCATCTGTGCATGCTGATGGATGGCTATGGACTCCTGGGAGTTGTAGTTTGGCCAGGTCTTGAAGCCTTCTCTGCCCACAAGAGGGCTGGTGCTTTATCAAACTACAAATCCCAGGATTTTATAGCCTTGAGCCATACATGGCAAATCAAGTGGCGTCAACCTGCGTTCATTCTCCAGTATAGAAAATATTAGGACTGACTCTGGAGTGAGAACTATTGTTTTCAATAGTTCAATACAATAATAAAGTTATTATTCTTCTTCTTCTTCTTCTTCTTCTTCTTATTATTATTATTATTATTATTATTATTATTATTATTATTATTATTGTATGACACAGCAAACAAGATAGATATGCTGGATTTCGTATTATATTATTATTATTATTATTATTATTATTATTATTATTATTATTATTATTTGAAACACAACAAGATGAGTCCACAGCAGATGATGATGATGATGATGATGATGATGATGATGATGATGATCATTATTATTATTATTATTATTATTATTATTATTATTATTATTATTATTATTATTATTACAATTACACCAGGTTGCATTATGTGGATGCATCCGGGGCACCATTGAACTTGATGCGCTTTCACTCCAGAATGGACCCGCATAAAGTCGGGTCTCTAATGAAGAGAATTGATTTGAGATTTCCCGGGCTCTGTGGCCATGTTCCAGAAGCACTCTCTCCTGACGTTTCGCCCACATCTATGGCAGGCATCCTCAGAGGTTGTGAGGTCTGTTGGAAACTAGACAAGTGGTGTTTATATATATGGAAAGTCCAGGGTGGGAGAAAGAACTCTTGTCTGTGTTGCAGTTGATCACCTTGATTAGCATTGCCTTGCAGCTTCAAACCCTGCCTGCTTCCTGCCTGGGGGAATCCTTTGTTGGGAGGTGTTAGCTGGCCCTGATTGTTTCTTGTCTGGAATTGTACTGTTTTCAGGGTGTTGTTCTTTATTTATTATCCTGATTTTAGAGGGTTTTTTAAATACTAGTAGCCAAATTTGGTTCATTTTCATGGTTTCCTCCTTTCTTTTGAAATTGCCCACATGCTTGTGGATTTCAATGGCTTATCTGTGCAGGGCCAAAGCCAGAAAAAAATGTGTGTGTGTGGGGGGGGGGGGGGCGTTGAATATATATATTTTTAGCGAATCATGAAGACTAGTTTCATAACGCAAAATAATTTAGAAATCAGGCTCCATCGATAAACTTCAGTGGAAACTCAAGATAGGTAGTTTAATAAACTTTGCCCATGTTTTGATGATAGAACCCATTAGGAAATGACATTTATAACAGAGGAACAAAAACTGTGTTACATAGTGTAATCTCATCTTGAGAATGCAGTTTGACAAATGGGTTGTTGTGTGTTTTCCTGGCTGTCTGGCCATGTTCCAGAAGCATTCTCTCCTGAGGTTTCGCCCACATCTATGGCAGGCACGCTCAGAGGTTGTGAGGTGAGAATTGACATCTTTCAACTGCTCTATCTCGATGTTATAGGAAACCCTGGGAGTTGTAGTTTTGCAAGGTCTTCGCCTTCCCCTGCCCATAGAATGCAAACTACAGCTCCCAGGGCGTCATGGTACTGAGCCAGGGCAGTGAAAGTGGCGCCAAACTGCATTCATTCTACAGTGTAGACGCACTCTAGGACAGTCATGATGATCATAATTCGCATTAGTACAATCTCCTCAAGGAATTCTAAAGACGGTGAGAAGAATGGCTCAATCTGCAAGAAGGGAATTGATCTGGGACTCAGAGTTTTGTATTATGGGATGTCCGCGTCTCGCTTTCCCACACCGCCCGAGATCTACTCAATGGAATAGAGCGTTTGTTTGTTTGTTTGTTTGTTTATATTGGCGTTCCTGAATCTGCTAAACCCGGCGCTAGTCCAAAAGTCAAGGGCTATTTGATGGGATGGGAAGAAAGAGAGGAAATTACCCCAGGCTACAACCTCATATTCATATTCATATGTAATAATAATAATTATAATATTCACTATTCCTACTGATGCGGTTTGATAGCGCTTTAACAACCATGGCTCCATGCTATGGAACCGTGGGAGTTGTAGTTCGGTAAGAAAAGGCTAAGGGCTTCATAAAACTACAGCTTCCAGAACTCCACAGCATTGACCCACTAGAGTTACAATGTTACTCCCATTATTCCATGCAACTCAAAAACTACAACTCCCATTGTGTTGCCGATGGAATTTCTGTGAGTCTTCCGGGCTGTATGGACATATTCCAGAGGCATTCTCTCCTGACGTTTCGCCCACATCTATGAAAGGCGTCCTCAGAGATTGTGAGGTCTGTTGGAAACTAAGCAAGGGAGGTTTATATATCTGTGGAATAATGTCCAGGGTGGGAGAAACAACTCTTGTCTGTTGGAGGCAGGTGTGAATGTTGCAATTAATCCCATTGATTAGCCTTGAAAAGCCTGGCTGAATGAAACAATGAGGGCCAGCTAACACCTCCCAACAAAGGATTCCCCAGGCAGGAATCAGCCAGGCTTTGAAGCTGCGAGGATTTCAATGCCAATCAAGGCGATTAATTGCAACAATTACCCCATATTCGCCTCTGTGCCTTTAAGACCCTTTATTTCCCCTGGAAAAGACAGCGAGGCGGTGGTTTTAAGAGGCGAGAACACGTGTGTATCAACCAACACGTGAACATCTCCCAGCCCAGGCCGTCTATAACCCCCTGGTTGATTTTTAAATCACAGTTCTCTCAATTAGAGGCATCACCTTCGCCTCTCTGTCAAAAGGAGGGGAGATATAAAAGAATAAGCCAAGGGGATATATAGATAATATCTATATCTATAAATTCCTGCCGTGGAAAGAGATCTGCGCATATCATAGGAGATTACAGTCCGCGATCGGGCGTGGATTTGCTCTGGGCCCATATGGTGTTAATCCGCTTTAGACCCTTCTCTGCCATGCAAAGGGAGCGAGAGAGTGAAGGAATCCGGCTGTTGGCTCGGCTTCTCCATCCCATGCTGCAGCCCGAGAGATATTTCTCTCCACACTTACTGGAGAAATGTAAATAAATGTGTTAATATCAATACCCTACAAACAGACCCACAAAGTGGCACTGTAAGGTACAAAAAGAGAGCCCAAATGGCACAGAAAGAGAGCCCTAAACGCTTCTTTGAAAGAACAAGATATCACCCTGGACACAGAACAATGGCTTCAAACTACAGGAAAGGAGATTCCACCTGAACATTAGTAAAAATGTCCTCACTGTTAGAGCTGTTCAGCAGTGGAACTCTCTGCCTCAGAGTGTGGCGAAGGCTCCTTCTTTAGAGGCTTTGAAACAGAGGCTGGGTGGCCATCTGTTGGTGGAGATTCGAATTTGATTTTCCTGCTTCTTGGCGGTGGGTTGGACTTTAACCACTTGTGCTCCTTCTATTTTTATCAGTTTTATACTAATTTATTTTTTTTCTGTCACCAGAGATTTGAGAGAGAAACTGCAAGTGCTTCTGGTGTGACAGAATTGGCCGTCTGCAAGGACGCTGCCCATTGAAAAACCGCAAGCAGCTTCTGGTGTGAGAGAATTGGCCGTCTGCAAGGAAGTTGCCCATTGAGAAACTGCAAGTCGCTTCTGGTGTGAGAGAATTGGCCTTCTGCAAGGACATTAGTACCCATTGAGAATTTGCTTCTGGTGTGAGATAATTGGCCGGCTGCGAGGACGTTACCCATTGAGAAACTGCAAGTCGCTTCTGGTGTAGGAGAATTGGCCCTCTGCAAGGACGTTTCCCATTGAGAAACTGCTTCTAGTGTGAGAGAATTGGCCGTCTGCAAGGATATTGCCCATTGAGAAACTGCAAGTCCGTTCTGGTGTAGGAGAATTGGCTGTCTGCAAGGATGTTACCCATTGAGAAACTGCAAGTCGCTTCTGGTGAAAGTATTGGCAGTCTGCAAGGACGTTACCCATTGAGAAACTGCTTCTAGTGTGAGAGAATGGGCCGTCTGTAAGGATATTGCCCATTGAGAAACTGAAAGTGCTTCTGGTGTGAGAGAATTGGCCGTCTGTAAGGACGTTACCCAGAGGTTTCAGTCTTCAAGGACGTTGCCCAGGGGATGGCAGGATGTTTTGATGTTTTTTTTATCCTTATGGGCGGCTTCTCTCATGTCCCTGCATGGAGCTGGAGCTGACAGAGGGAGCTCATCCCACTCTCCCGGTTTGATTCCAACCAGCAACCTTCAAGTCAGCAACCCAACCTTCTTGTCATCAGCCCTGCCTGCACAGCCACCGAGGAAGACGCCTGTCTTAGATGTGGGCGAAAAGTCAGGAGGGAATGCTTCTGGAACACGGAAAACTCCCCGCAACCCTGCGTGCCATTCCTTTGCACTTCACTTTCTCCCTTGGCTTCTTTGTTTTGTTTTTGCTTCGGAATGGCGAGTCAATCTTGTTATGAAATCTATTTCATCAAGTGAGTGCTTTGGCGGATCCCAAAGGCGGGGGGGGGGGGGGGGGTTAATAAATCCTCGGCGAAATTGCAGAAAGTTGGAAGGGGAAAAGAGCTCGGCAGCCAGAGGCCGGCGCAGTTGAGCCGAAGAAAGAGAGAAGAGAGAGAGAAGAGGGGGTGGAAACACACGCCCAGAGAGAGACAGAGAGAGAGAACGCTTTCCTGGCTGGTTGGCTTCGGTTGCGAGCCCAGCAGGAGCCAACCTCCCCTTTTCTTTCTTTCTCTCTCTCTCTTCCTCCTCCTCAAACTCCCCCTCTTTTTCTCTCTCAGCCTCTTCTTCTTCTTCTTCTCTCTCTCTGGGAAGGAGGGGCTTGCTCGTCCTCGTCGGAGCCGCGTCACTCTCACAATCCTCCCCGGCGCTCCGACTTCTTTGGCAGGACCTTTTTTTTCCTCCTCGCAAAAAGGCGAGGTTGAAGCGAGGAAGAAAGAAGGAAGGCAAAGCGGAGGAGAGAAGGGAGAGAGGGGGCAGAGGAGAGAAGCCCCGCGTGGGGAGGGAGGGAAGGGGGGAAAGGAGGAAGGACGAAGCGGACAGGCGTCCAAGGAGTCGTGGTTGCGCGCCTCGGAGGAAAGAGAGCGGCGAAAGGGTCCCGGAGCTGCGGGTCGCTCTCCGGGGCTCGGGCGGGTCTATGGTGCCATGTCGTACCCTCCGGGCTACTTGTACCAGCCGTCGGCCTCCCTGGCGCTCTACTCCTGCCCGGCCTACAGCCCCGGCGTGCTCTCCGGGCCCCGCACCGAAGAGCTCGGACGCTCCTCCTCGGGCTCGGCCTTCTCGCCTTACGCCGGCTCCACCGCCTTCAGCGCCCCGTCGCCCGGCGGATACGGATCCCACCTCCAGTACGGAGCCGACCCCGCCGCCGCCGCCGCCGCTGCCTTCTCCTCCTACGTGGTGAGTAACTTCAGATCTTCCTAAAGGTCTCCAAGGGTCGCTTTTTTCTCTCCGAAACCGTGCGCTTTCTTGTTTCGGAGAGAACGCCAAGCTCTTCCAAAAAGGTCTCCAAGGGTCGCTTTTGCCTCTCCGAAACGCGTTCGGAGACAACCATCCATTCCGAGGCTCGGGAGCTCGGAAGGCACTTTGGGTTCGTTTGAAGCGCCTTCTCTTCCCTCTAGAGACAGGAGACCCCGATTCGAACCAGAACCAGCCGAAACCCCGATCCGAACCATGGAGAGAAAAGGGGTCTTTTTTGGAGGCTGACCTTTTTGGAGAAACCATTCTCTCCCCGCGTTGTTTACTCAGGAGTAACGCGCCCCAGTTTCCCCCCCTTTTCCAGGTCAGGGTTGGGTTCGGAAACAAAACCTAAAGCAAATGAAGAAAAGAATCCAATCGAGGGTTGTTGTATGTTTTCCTGGCTGTATGGCCATGTTCCTGACGTTTCGCCCACATCTATGGCAGGCATCCTCAGAGGTTGTGAGGCATGGAGAAACTTAGCAAGGAAGGTTTATATATATCTGTGGAAAGTTCAGGGTGTGAGAAGAACACTTTGTCAGTTGGTTTCAACATTCACACTGGCCTCCAACTGACAAAGAGTTCTTCTCTTACCCTGGACTTTCCATATATATATATATATATATATATATATATATATATATATGTATATAAACCTTCCTTGCTTAGTTTCTCCATACCTCACAACCTCTGAGGATGCCTGCCATAGATGTGGGCGAAACGTCAGGAGAGAATACTTCTGGAACATGGCCATACAACCCGGAAAACACAGCAACCCTGTGATCCCGGCCATGAAAGCCTTCACAACACAGAATCCAATCGAGGCTGCACTTTTTGGGGCAGGAGGAGGAAGATTGTATTTGGTTTTTCCTCCATTTAATTTAGACCAGTGGCCAGGGACCGCTTGACCAGGACTCACTTTGACCAGGGGTCACTCTCCAACATTAGTTCCAAACGGGTTCCCGGATAAGTTATTCTGAGATTCGGTTAGGTGATTTGGGGTGCTGATTCAGAAAATTGCATTGAACAAACCACATCAGCTATAGTTTCTGATACAAGACCTATGCCACCCTGTAGTCGCCATCTGCTCACCCACAGAAAACCACATTTAATCATCTAGAGCTGATGTGGTCTATCCAATGCAATGGTGGGAAGGAGTGGAAATAAAATTAATAAAATTTTCTGATACAGAACAAACGCCATCCAGTAGTTCCCACGGAAAACTGTAATTAATAATCTAGAGCTGATGTGGTCTATCCAATGCAATTTTCTGAATCAGCACCCCAAATAACTCCAGGACCAGGCCTAAAAAAACGAAGACACCAAGACAAAAAAAATTTTTTTTGGTTGTGTTGTATTATTATCTGTAGTAACTGTGACTTTTTGGACCACTAGTGGTCCACGGAACCACTGATTTAGACAAAATATCAAATCGCCAATCCTTTCTTGGAGACCCCCCCCCCCCCCAGTCACTTTGGTTCCATTGACTCCAAGGAGTAGCAGCTTGCTTCAAACTGGATCCCACCCCCCATATATTTCGGGTAATGCAGAAAGGCGCCCATAGCTGCGGTTTCCGAAATGTGCACGCCCGCAAAAAGAAATACACAGTCATGGATTTTCATGTGTCCACTCTGGATGCGACTTTGTTTTTAGTTGGAGCGATCGTGCGGAAGGCTGCAATATTATTTACTTCTGAAGTTCTGTTCTAGGGTCGACACACGTGCGTACCTTTCAATAGGAATAGACATACATACACATATAATATAGACCCCGACTTGCAGTTGTTTGCATTCTGGTCCAGCCAAGCCATTGAGATTGCCCAAGGAAAAAGAAGAAAAGGAAGGCGAAGGGAGGAAGAAAGAAAGGAGAAGACCCGAGCGCTCTGTGACGCATTCTATTGCGCTTTAATTTTCCCCTTGCATTGCAAAACATTATTATTATTTATTATTTGATATACAACAAAATTAGTAGACAACAAACAAGATCACTATGCTGGCTGTTGTATTGGATCACACTTCGGACACTTCCCAATTATTATTAATAATAGCAATAATAATAATAATAATAATAATAATAATAATAATAATAATAATAATAATAATAATTAATATTAATAATTAGCACTTTCCTTACGAATGCCATCATTCATATGAGGATTATAATCGCGATTTCAAATTCTCGGCGTCCCTGCCCCCAATTATCCTACTTTTCAGCCCTTAAGAAATCCCCAGAGTCAATAAGGATCCGCACCTGGCAAACCTTTTTCCAGAAGGAACCCCGAAAGGGCATGAAGGAACCAACTGGATCTTTTGTTTCTCCTTCAATTTAGTTTATTTCTCCTTCAATTTAGCTACTTTCTCCTCCCGTTCCCCGTCCTTCCAACTCGATTTGGAGAAAGAATTGGGAGAACTTGCTTCCAAAGCGAAAGCTGAGAAGATTACGGGTTTTTCCGAGAGTTCCAAGTGTAGCAAAAGAGGTTTTCCTTTGAGGGTGAAAGGGGCGCATTTGGGTTTTGCTGGTCCCAATCCCGCTTCTCAAATGGAGAAAAATACAAGGTTATATATTTATTTTACATTCCCTTGCAAAGGGCAGGTGGAGACCCCCCCCCCCTTGTTGGCAACTGAATAACAAGAAGAGATGAGTAGCAATAAGGAAATGTCCTGAACCCGCGTTCAGACGTTCGGGGTCCACGCGTGTTTAGCCGACACGCGAATCGCCCAGGCCGAGTTTGTTCTTGGGATGAGAAGCAACAAAAGAACACGAATCTTTAGCGGGGAAGAAATCGATGTGTCCTTTGAGTGGAGGAAATATGGGTCCTATGGAAATGTATTTGGGGTGGAGGAAATCTAGGTTCTAATGGAGATGTCTTTGGTGTAGAAGAAATTAGAGTCCTACAGAAATGTCCTTTGTGTGGAGGAATTTGGGGTCCCATGGAAATTTATTTGGGGTGGAGGAAATCGATGTTCCAATTGAGGTCTTCTTTGGGTGAAGGAAATCTAGGTTCTAATGGAGGTATCTTCAGGGTGGAGGAAATATGTATCCTATGGAGATGTCCTTTGGGTGGAGGAAATTGAGGTCCTATGGAAATTTATTTGGGGTCGAGCAAATCTAGAGACCTATGGAGATGTCATTTGGGTGGATGAAATCTAAGTTCCAATAGAGATGTATTTGGGGTGGAGGAAATCGATGGTCCAATTGAGGTCTTCTTTGGGTGAAGGAAATCTAGGTTCTAATGGAGATATCTTTAGAGTGGAGGAAATCTAGAGTCCTGTGCAGATGTCCTTTGGGTGGAGGAAATCTAGGTTTCATTGAAGATGTATTTGGGGTGGAGAATATTAGGGCGGAGAATATTAGGGCCCTGTGGAGATGTCTTTCAGGTGGAGGAAATCTAAGTCATATGGAGATGTCCTTTGGGTGGAGGAAATTTGGGTCCTGTAGAAATTGATTTGGGGTAGAAAATATTAGGGTCCCATGGAAATGTATTTGGGGTGGAGGAAATCTAGGTTCTATTGGAAATGTCTTCGGGATGGAGGAAATATGGGGTCTTATGGAGTGGTCTTTGGGGTGGAGGAAATCTAGAATCCTATGGAAAGGTCTTTGGGGTGGAGGAAATATGGGTCCTATGAAGAGCTCTTGTTCCATGGTTACATTCAGAAGTGCCAATACATGTGCCCCCTTCCTTCCTCCTCTTCACCTCTCTTTCTCTGCCCCTCTGTCTGCAGGGCTCCCCCTACGACCACAGCCCGGGCATGGCGGGCTCCTTGGGCTACCACCCCTACGCGGCCCCCTTGGGCTCCTACCCCTACGGCGACCCGGCCTACCGGAAGAACGCCACCCGCGACGCCACGGCCACGCTCAAGGCCTGGCTGAACGAGCACCGCAAGAACCCCTACCCGACCAAGGGCGAGAAGATCATGCTGGCCATCATCACCAAGATGACCCTCACCCAGGTCTCCACCTGGTTCGCCAACGCCCGGAGGAGGCTCAAGAAGGAGAACAAGATGACCTGGACCCCGAGGAACCGGAGCGAAGACGAGGAAGAGGAGGAGAACATCGACTTGGAGAAGAACGACGAGGAGGAAGCCCAGAAGGTGGAGGAGAAGGGCGACCCCGAGGCCACGGAGATCGGTAAGGAGGGAGACTGAGAGGGGAAGCTGGGGAGGAGAGCAGAAGGCTCCTTTCTTTGGCCTGAACTCCCGGGGAGATATTGACCTGGGCCATCAGAAAGAGGCGAGATGTTTGGGAGGCCCAATTGAAGTAGACTCATAGGAATGAATGGGAGAGAAAGGAAGGATGGAAGGTAAGAGGGAGGGGATGCTTAGGAGAAGGTCAAAAGACTCTCTTCTTGTATCTAAACCTCCGAGCAGAAGATGACCTGGGCCACCAGAGGGAGGTGAGATGTTTCAGAAAACCAGTTGAAGTAGAATCATGGACCGAATGGGAGAGTGGAATCGCTTTCTCAGCCTGGGTCAAGGAGGAGATAAGATGTTGCACTGCAAGTCCCAGCAGCATTAAAGAATGTTGAGAGTGATAGTCCAACAACAGCTGGTGGACTGTGCACTTGAAGCTAGGTCAAGTCCATCTCCTTTGTTAAAATGGTTCGACCCTAAGCTCTAACTGAGAAGAGAGACTCAGAGATCAGTGAGAAGCATTGAAATGGACTTAACCCAGTTGCCTTCCAACTTGAGTTGAGGCCTCCTCTTCTCGGCCTCAGGGCCCTTCCACACAGTTGTATAAAATCCACATTATATGGCAATAGAGACTCAGATATTACATTTCATATGGCTCTTGATTCACCATCAAGTGGTGGGTTGTCCATATTGGTCGGGACTGATTCTGAATCAAACTTCCAGGCCTAATGGGCCAGTGGAGTTGGTGTTGGAGAAGAGTTCTTTGGGTGGAAGAGTTCCTTGGGGAGGGAACTCACTGTTAAATCTGGAATATCACCACCTTGTAGCACTTTGGAAACCGAAAGGATCAAAAAAATGTTCATACTTTATAGTAGCTTGGGTAGGTTACTTCTTCTCCTGAGACAGTAGACTTCAGCCTAGGAAAGCTTCAGGAGATATTGTGAGGTGAATACAGCTGTAGGCCAAGCTATGGAATCAGGGAAGCTGAGGGTCCTTCCACACAGCCATATAACCCAGAGTATGAAGGCAGAAAATCCCATATTATCTGCTTTGAATTGGGTTATCTGAGTTCACATTGTTCAAAGCAGAAAATGTTGGATTTTATTCAGGTGTAGAAGGGGCCTAAGAAGGTTGGGAGCCCTCCCTGCCAGAGAGTGCGCACAACTGCTAAAATTCCATAAACTGGAGTCAAAGTGGGTTAATTGGGCAGTGTAGATGCCCCCAAAGACTCCAGAGATTGCATCCTTGGGGAGGAAAGGAAGAGGATGGATCCCCAGAGCCTTGGAGCCAATGCCAGATGCCAGAATTATTGGAGTTTTGTGTGATTCCAGACTGTGGTTCCGGACCAGCAGCGTTTGCTCCTTGCCTGCATCTTTGAAGATGCCATCCACAGGTGCAGGTGAAAGGTGTTGGGGAATCTGGGTTGTTATGACTCAAAATAACCCTCAGTTGAGGTGATTCCACCATAAATATTGCAGTGTACCAGAAATAAACTTCATAGCCAGCAGAATCATACTGTGTGGTGAGCTAGGATATGCTTTCACTCCATAGGATGGCAGAAGATTGCAGAGTCAGAACTTTAGGTTCAAAAATATTTATTGAAGTAAAAGAAATACATCCTTGATAGAAAAGGTCTTGGAGCCTTCTAGCTTACTAATTCTCATCTTCTAAAAAAGGTAATGGGTTATGGGCCCAGTAAGGATTCATTTTGCCTCTCTAGGCAAAATGTAGCAAGGTCCACACAACTACATTTTGCCTAGAGAGGCAAAATGAATCCTTACTGGACCCATAACCCATTGTTGGGGAATCAGAGCTGTTAGGCTCAAAAATAACCCTCAGCTAGGGTGATTCCACCATAAATATAACAGAGTACCAGAAGTAAACTTCACAACCAGCAGAAACTTAGGTGTGGTGAGCTAGGATAAGCTTTTGCCTCAAGAGGCAAAATGCATCCTTACTGGGTCCATAGGAGCCTCCGGTGCATAGAGGATTAAAGCCTTGTAACTTGAAGGTTGGGTTGCTGACCTGAAGGCTGCCAGGTTTGAATCCCACCCGGGGAGAGCGTGGGCAGCGTCCTTGCAGACGGCCAATTCTCTCACACCAGAAGCGACTCAGGTTGCTCCTGTTATGGAAAAAAATTGGGCCCATAACCCATTGTTGGGGAATTTCAAAATAACTCTCAGCTGGGGTGATTCCACTATAAATATAGCAAAGTACGGAAGTAAACTTCATAACCAGCAGAAACTTAGGCGTGGTGAGCTAGGGTAAGCTTTTAAGGTAAAGGTAAAGGTTTTCCCTGACGTTAAGTCCAGTCATGTCTGACTCTGGGGGTTGGTGCTCATCTCCATTTCTAAGCCGAACATGTCCGTAGACACCTCCAAGGTGATGTAGCCGCCATGACTGCATGGAGCGGTACCTATTGATCTACTCACATTTGCATGTTTTCGAACTGCTAGGTTGGCAGAAGCTGGAGCTAACACTCTCCCGGGATTTGAACCTGGGACCTTTCGGTCTGCAAGTTCAGCAGCTCACCGCTTTAACGCACTTCTCCACCGGGGCTCCTCCTATAGAGTAAGCTTTTACTCTATAGGAAATGCTGTTAGAAGACGGCCATACCTGTTTCGGGGTGATTCAAGACATAGTGAGAGAGTGGAAACTGAGTCTCTGAGAATGTGCCACCAAATAGTGTAGGCCTCCTTCTTTCGCGGGCCAAGGAAGGGGCATCAGAACTTCACTTGGGGTCCTGACTGTTGTTCTTTCCCTTCTTATTCGGCTCCCCAGGTTCGACGGAGCCTAAGGCTTCTTCTCTCCAAGGCCGAGACGCCGATTTAGGCGCCTCCAGCGATTCGGACTGCAAGGAGACGCCCGAGGAGCAGCTGCTGCTGAAGCCTGCGTCTCCTGCTCCTCCGCCGCCGCCTCCTCCTCCCGCCCGCCTCCTGCTCCACGTCCATCACTCCCAGCTCCTGCAGCACGCGTCCCATCATCCCCAGGGCGAGGAGGACCCCCATTCCGTGTACGGACCCCCTTCGGCGGCGGAGCTGGGCCCTCCTCCGCACCACAAAGCGGGCGCCACGTCGGTGATCCAGGCGGCCGCGCCTCCTCCTCCTCCTCCGCCTCCTCCCGCGCAGGGCTCGGCGATGAAGCCCAAGCTGTGGTCCTTGGCGGAGATCGCCACGTCGGGGGACAAAGGCAAGGAGGGCGAGGAGTCCCCCACGCCGCGCGGGCCCGCCTCCTCCCTCCCGCGGCCCCTTTACTACCCCGCGGGGCCTTTCTACCCCGGCTACACGAACTACAGCGCCTTCGGACACCTCCACGGCAACCCTGCCTCCTCCGCGCCCTCCTCCTCCTCCTCCTCCTCCTCCTCCTCCTCGACGTCGTCTTCTTCCTCCGCCCCTCCGCCTCCCTTGAACGGATTACACCAGACGCTCTTGAGCCGGGCGGAGGCCTTGGCCAAGGAGACCAAGCTGCTCCGGAGCCAGTCCCACTTCGACCTCAGCAAAGACTCGCCTTACGAACTGAAGAAAGGTATGTCCCAGCTTTAATGGGAAGCGGAATGACAGCGGGACCCTTGGCTTCCGGCCGCAAGCACCCAGGAAAGACTTGTAGGATGTCTTGCTTTTTTTTTGTTGTTGTTGTTTCCCCCTCCTTACAGGCAGTCCTCGAGTTGCACAAACATCCGGCTTGCAAACGACTCCCAGTTGAGAAAGGGGTGAGACAACAGAAAGTGAGGAAGAGCTACATTTAGGAAGGGAAATCCTTTAATCAATTCTCAATTGAAGCTTTATCCAATGCAAACCAAATTCACCAAAATCCCATTCTCACAGGGACACAAGGCGAGGGGAAATCTCCTGAACAGAGGCCCAGGCAGGAAAGGAAACACCACAAGGCTGTAGCCAAAGGGGGGGGGGGGGGTTAGGGGTCCCCCCCCCGAAATTTTTCAGGTTTACTCATGAATTTTAACAGATTAACCAAATCCCCATGAGTGTCCATTGAAGTTTATCTCTCTTGAGTGTCCACTGAAGTTTATCCATGGAGCCTGATTTCTAAATTATTTTTGAACTCCATGGATAAACTTCAGTGATTCGCTAAAAAAAAAAAATTCAACCCCCCCTCCCCGATTTTTTTCTGGCTATGGCCCTTGTTTTACCCCTTCCTAATGCTATCCAAAACTATGGATATGGATATATATGGATATGGATATCCATATATCCTCATCCACACACAGACATACAAACATATATCCACATCCATATCCCCATATATATCCATATCTATATCCATATCTTCATCCATATCCATATTCATATCTGCATCTGGATCTACATATATATATAAAGATGTAGATGTACATGTAGCTACAACTATATCCATCTCTACATCTGGATATGGATATATATGGATATATTCATATTCAGATGTAGATATGGATATAGATGTAGCTACATCTACATCTACATCTGGACATATATATGGATATGGATATATATGTCATATCTATATCCATAATCATATAGCTACATCTACATCAGGATATATAGATATAGATATATGTAGATATATGGGGATATATATATATATCCATATCCACATATGGATATGGATATTGATATATGGATATGGACATGGTTATGAATATATATATATATATATATATATATATATATATATATATATATCTCCATAATTATATATATATATCCATATCTACACCTGAATATGAATATATATGTGGATATGGATAAAAATGTATCCCTATATCTCTGGAGTTAACGCTTTAAAAAGTCCCTGTTCCGACTTACATACAAATTCCACTACTGCAGAACTTCCCCTGTTCGTAACTCGGGGACTGCCTGTACTCCCTCTTTTCCCCCCAACTTCGGGCACATCTACGCTGATCCAAAAAATGTGAGATTTAGACCCCCATCTGCACTGCGATATAATGCAACTCTGCCTCAAAGGGGCCGAGAAAGGATCCATTCTATGGAGTCCATGGAGATGCTTCTACACTGTGGAATGAATCTAGTTGGAGACCATTTTCCAACCGTGCCATGCTGTCAGGGGGGTTGTAATTCAAACAGGTCTTCTCGGTTTCCACAGCGTTGAGTAGGGTCAACTTGCATTCATTCCTGAGTGTAGATGTGATAAATCCCAAATGGGCAGCTGGGTGCATCTACACTGTTGAATTAATGCAGTTTAAGACCACTTGAACCGCCATGGAATGCTGGGAATCCTACTTTGATGGGCGATAAAACTAAAAAGACAGGCACCTTCAACACAGCTGGATAAAATCCCATATTTTCTGGAGTTATTGTGCGTTTTCCGGGCTGTATGGCCATGTTCCAGAAGCATTGTCTCCTGACGTTTCGCCCACATCTATGGCAGTCATCCTCAGAGGTTGTGAGAGAGGTGTGTGTGTATATGTATATGTGTGCATATAAAAATTATTTTATATATAATATATGCAATATATATATATATATATATATATATATATATATATATATATATATATAAAAAAAAATATATATATACATACATATACACACACACACACACATATATACACACACACACACACACACACACACACACACACACACACACACACATATATATATATATATATATATATATATATATATATATATATATATACATACACACACACACACACACCTCACAACCTCTGAGGATGCCTGCCATAGATGTGGGCGAAACGTCAGGAGAGAATGCTTCTGGAACATGGCTATCCCTGTGATTCCGGCCGTGAAAGCCTTCGACAACACACATTTTCTGCTTTGATCCGGAATATATGCCAGTGTGGACTCAGATAATCCAGTTCAAAGCATATATTATAGGATTTTCTGCCTTGATATATTGGATTATATGGCTGTTTAAAAGGGCTCTGACAGCACTCTTAAAGTGGAACCAAACTGAGTTAATTCTGCAGTGTAGACACGCCCCACCAAAGCAGGTTCTGAGAGAGGTTTGGAAATTTATTTCTGTTTGTTTTTCATTCGGTTTCAACACCCAACGTGGTTTACCCCTCTGTATATCTCGGATTTGGATTAACCCGGTTTTAAGGCCAGTGTAGATGTGCCCCATTTGCTTTCTTCAATCTCAACCCCTTTCCACTTTCTTTTTCTCTGTGTTTTTTTGTTGCTGTTTTTAATTTATTCGATGCAAATCTTGAATATTTTTATGTTATGGGGGATTTTTTTTGCCCCTGGGGGAGCTTGCCAAGAAAGCAAAGGCGACTCAAAGAAGACAATGAGCAGAAAGTCAGCAACTCTCCCATTTCTTTCTCTCTATTTTTTTCTTCTTTTCTTGGTTTTGGAGCAAAGGGGTTCAAGTCTTAAGAACTGCAAAAAAAAGGGTGTTTTGCGTTGCCGGGAAAGAGGCGGAAGCTGTTTGTAATGAACCTTTCGGACTTTCTGTATATTTAAATGTAGCTCCTCTCTCTCCTTTTTTTGGTTTTTGTTTTTGTATTTAAATCGGGAACGCCATCCTCTTGGAAGTAAATTATGAAACCCAAAACCACCTGTACAGCCCATCCATGTCGGGTTTGTTTTTTTTTTTTGGCTAATATAAATATGAACTATAAATATGAATATATTATATATACATTTCTGTGTCTTTTCCCAAATTGTTTCATAGTTTTAAATATATATATATATAAAATTATAAATATAAATATATATCTCTACAAGTTTAAATTAAATTTTTATGCCTATTGAATTGCTGGTAGTAGCATTATATTCTTGGCCGGCGCGAAGCCCTTTTCCGGTGGTGTGTTGTTTTTGTTTTGGGGAGGGAATATAATCGCTTGATAACAACAACAACAACAACATTACTATTGTTGTTGCTTGATTAAGTATTATAACTGCAGATTCTTTTGGCAAATGTTGGTATTTATGTATTTATTGTATTGAAATCCGTTTTAATATATGGGGAAAGTAATGTTAGTGAGGCAAAACTAAAGAAGAGAATAGTCATAGAAAATATATACTGTATATATATTTTAAAGCGATAGGATTCAACCCCAAATTCTCTATATAGAAATAAGAGAATTGTTCCGCTTTTTTAATATTTTACTTTTTTCAGACACAATTTAAAGATTGAAGGGATTGGGGTTTTTGGAGAGAAGAAAGGAATGCAGGAGAGGGGTATCTTCACGGTAGAATTAACGCAGTTTGATCCCGCTTTAACCACAGGATCCTTGGATTTGCAGTTTGGTGAGGCCCCAGGACTCTTGGGCAACTCCAAAGGTTCCAGAGTTAAAGCGGGATCAAACCTCATTATCCTGACAGTGTAGGCACACCCTTGAAAAGGTTTTGGAGAGATGTCTACATGGTAGAATTAACGCAGTTTGATCCCGCTTTAACCACGGGATCCTTGGATTTGCAGTTTGGTGAAGCTCTAGGACTCTTGGGAAAATCCAAAGGTTCCAGAGTTAAAGCGGGATCAAACCGCATTAACCAGACAGTGTAGACGCACCCCTGGAAAGCTTTGGGAGTAATAATAATAATAATAATAATAATAATAATAATAATAATAACAATAATAGCTTTATTTTTATATCCCACCTCCATCTCCCTGAAGGGATTCGGGGCGGCTAACATGGGGCCAAGCCTGAGTTTCTACACGGTAGAATTAACGCAGTTTGGTCCCGCTTTAACTGCCATCGCTCAATGCTATGGGCTTCTTGGATTTGCAGTTTGGTGAGGCCCCAGGACTCTTGGGCAAACGCCAAAGGTTCCAGAGTTAAAGCGTGATCAAACCGCATTAACCCGATAGTGTAGACGCACCCTTGGCAAGCTTTTCTACACGGTAGAATTAACGTAGTTTGGTCCCGTTTAAACTGCAATCTCTCAATGCTATGGGCTTCTTGGATCTACAGTTTGGTGAGGCCTCAGGACTCTTGGGCAACTCCAAAGGTTCCAGAGTTAAAGCGGGTCCAAACCATATTAACCCGACAGTATGGAAAGCTTTTCTACACGATGGAATTAACGCAGTTTGATCCCGCTTAAACTGCAGTCGCTCAACGCTATGGGAACCTTGCAGTTTGGTGAGGCCCCAGGACTCTTGGGCAAACTCCAAAGGTTCCAGAGTGAAAGCGGCTCCAAACCGCGTTAACCCAACAGTGTAGACGCCCCCTTGGAAAGCTTTACGTCCATTCATTTGGGGAGAGGGGCACCGGAAATGGGGGGGGGGCGGCAGATGGGGGAAGCCCCCTGTCTCTTAACCTAATTACTCCCAATCAGTGCCGGCCTTTATGCAAAGCAGTCCGCGTGTGAACTTGGCTAATGAGTTCGATTTTATGCCAGATTTATTTCTTATTACTATTTCAAGGCTCCGCCGAGGTCTTACGCAGAAGGGGTTCGGGGAATAGGCATTAAGGCAATCCACCGGGGAGCAGCGCCTCTGTGTGTGTGTGTGTGTAAAATACTCACTCCCCTCTTTTCCCTAAAATAGTAACTTTCCCCACTTCTGAGGTTGTGTGACACACCTTGAAAAAAAACCTCACAATCCTTTCCCCGGCCCTAGAATGCCTCCTACTTTGTTGTGTGTGTGTTCAGAGATACACACTCGCTAAAATTCCTCCCGGCAGAGAAACACAGACTTTCCTAATTCCTTCCAATTCAATATCATATATTATTAATAGTATTAATAATAATTAGTATTAATAATTGCATTATTACTAATAAGTCCATTATTATTATTATTGTATTAATTGTGCATTGGAATTATTTCTGATTACTATTTCAAGGCTCCACGAAATTATTAGGCAGAAGGGATTAATAATAGTGATCATGCTAATAATAATAATAATAATAATAATTTTATTTCATGAACTCGATAAAACATATATATTAAAAGACACAAGGCTAAGATTATAATGCATTAGTGCATCAGATTTATTTCTGATTACTATTTAAAGGCTTCCTTTGAGTTATTATGCAGAAGGGATTAATAATAGTAATTATCATGCTAATAATAATAATAATAATAATTTTATTTCATGAACTCAATAAAACATATATATTAAAAGACACAGGCCTAAGATTAGAATGCATTGCTGCATGCAGAGAAACACACCAGCTTTTGCCATTTCTTCCACTTTTATTGCGTGTGTGCAAAAACACACAACTTTATAGTTTTGGGCAATTCTGTTGCCTCTGGACCCCAATTCATTGTGTGTCTGCAGAAAAGGCATAACTGCCTATTAATCCCCCCTCCTCCAGTTTCATTTGTATCTGCACAAAGGCACAATCCCATAGTTTCTCCAAATGCAATAACACAACACCACAATTGCTTCCAATTCAGATTCTCAAACCCATTCTCTTCATTCATTCTCTGTATGTGGAGCAACACAACGCCATCATTATTTTCCCCAATTCAGTCTCTGTGTGGAGAGACACAACCCTGTAATTTCCCCAAATTCAATTTTGTTTGTAGCAACACACAACTCCATAATGTCTCCAAACTCAGTGTATGTCTAAGGCCATAATCCCTTTCAAATCAGTCTTTGTGTGTGTATGTGTGTGTATAGTTTCTGCCAATTTAGAAATGCTTCTGACTTAGGGTATGCAATGCATATATACAGACAACCCCATAATTTCCTTAAATCCACTCTTCTTTGTGCGAAGATTACACAACCCCCATTCCTCCTAATGTATGTGTCTGTAGAGAGTCGGTTTGTGTGTGTATATACACACAGCTTTATAATTTCTGTCAGTCTGTGAACACATCACCTCCAGAAATGCTCCCATAGAAAGGCAAAGAGCTCCATAATGTTTCCAAGTTGGTCTCTCTGTGTGTAGTAAAGACACAACTCCCACTGATATCCACAAATGTTGTACAGAGAGACCCACAAACCCCATAATGCCTGCCAATTGAGTTGCTATGTAGGACAGACTCCCAACTCTTGACACAACTTCTACAAAAGCTCCCAATATTGTGTGTATAACACACCACAATTGAGTTTCTATTTAGAACAGACGTCCAACTCTTGACACAACCTCCACAAAGGCTCCCAATATTGTGTGTATATACACACACCACAAATCTTACAATCCTATAATATTTCCAGTTTAGTCTCTGAACCACAGAAAGGCACAACTCTCACACACCCTACATGCATGTTCACAATATTGTGTACACAGAAACACAACCCCATACATAAGAGACATGCAACCCAGTAATGTTTCTAGTTCAATTTCTTTCTGTAGAGTACAGACCCACAATCACAGTTTTTCAGCCCATTCTGCATGTTTGTGTGCACGGAAAAACACCCATAATCTCTCCCAGTTCAGCCTCTTTCTTTGTGTGAAGTAGAGACACACAATTTCCACACAACTTCTATAAACGGTTTCAATATTGTGTGTGGAGACAAAAACCTCAAGTTTCCAATTCACATTCCCTGTGTAGAGACCTGCAACTCCTAATATTCCTTTGGTTTGTTTGTATGGGCAGAAGCACACAACCCCTACGTACACATAACTCCACACACAGTGTGTGTATACATACACAAACAATGTAATCCCTCCCAGTTTGGTGCGCCTTTACGCACAAACACACAGTGCGCGATCCAAAACAAAGCGCCTTCCCCATTTGGCGTCTCCAAATTGTGCAAGAAATGTACAGTATAGGATATATTATATATATATCTCGCGTGTCCGATGTGGTCACGTCTGAAAGGAGGCAGAAGCGGGTCGCCCTTGGACCGCTTCCCAAATTCACAGGTAGGTGTCAGACTTGTACCGGATTTCCAACCGGCTTCGGATTGGAACCGAGTTCTCTTTCGCTCTCTCTCCTTGAAAGAGCGAAAGGGAAAAAGAAACCTCTTCCCAAAATGCCAACTTCTTTGGAGTCCCTTTAGAAAAAAGGCCTTGCTCCATCTCCCCCAAAAAGTGTGCCCTTAAATCACACACTTTGTGCCTAAAAACCCTGTAGTAAAACAGCATCGCAATGATATCTTATTTCAGTTTTAAAGAAGGGGAAAGAGTCTTAAGACCCATCGCCAGAAAGAGGAGCAATTACGCATTGCAATCCTGTTTCCTCCAGTTGGGAAATAGGTTGTTATTCCCGCCTTAAATGCTATCCTTTCTTCCTTCCTTCCTTGGAAGTAAATACAGTCAGTTACAGTTCCAAGATAGCGAATAAGAAGTGCTCTCAAACGGATTTACTTGAGAGTAAAGGCCGTTTCTTAGGAAAGGTAGTGTTGGAGGTTTGTGCGTCTTAGCCAAATCTGCATCTTCTTTAAAATTGCGCTCTCAACTCTTACAAGCAGATCAAAGGGACTGATCTTGCTTAGGAGTAGATCTTTGGGCGAGTCACATACTCTCAGCCCTCGGGAAGCCTTTTAGGATTGCCATAAAAAGGAAAGGCAGACAACAACAACAACAACAACCACAACCACAACCACAACAACAACAACGAGATGCTCAAGACTGTATTGTTAGCTGGCGAGGGAACGACCTTACTTTTGAGTAGAAGCGCAAAACCTGGCAATATAGCTCTTTGTAGTCCGTAGCTCGGTATTTTAAAAGAGCTATTACAAATCCAAAGCAAAATAATAATAATAATAATAATAATAATAATAATATCTCTCTCCTCCCCCCAAAAACCCCCCACAGCTTCATTTTGTGGTGATGTAACCCATTTTTGATTTGGCTTGGGTTGGGTTGGGTTGTCTTTGGCAGCATGGCTTTGAACACTTCTAAAATCAATCTGCATACAATTATATATCTTATAATGATATATATTAATATACATGAAATTATGTATTGTATAATTATGTGTGTATATATTTATATAATCTAGTATTTATTTTTTTATATACTGTATATGTTGTATAGATCATAAAACATACATAGAGAGAAGTAGGGAGTTTCGGAAGAGAAATCTATACTAAAAATTATCTGCATCAAAGTATATTTATATATCTACATAGCTATAATTTTCTCTTTCTTTCTATATCATAAAGGGATACACACACAAACACACACACATATATGCTAAGTCGTTTGTGATCCTTTCAAAACTTAGTCTGGACTCGCTTAATTAGTTTCTAATTAGTTCAGTCGCCTTGCATATTTAAATATTACCCTCCCGAGGTCTGGATGACAATGGCTGGATCTACACTGCCATATAATGCAGTTTGAACTGGATATTGGTCTATGTTTAAACTGCGTTATATGGCAGTGTAGATCCAGCAAATGTTATTTCAGTTTTCAATATGGATGTGAAAGATATCTATGTGTGTGTTGTGTGTGTGTGTACAGAATATCATATACAAGCGTTTCTGTGTGTGTGTGTGTGTGTGTATAAACACACACACACACGCAACACACACTTATTGATATCTTTCAGATCCATATCGAAGATTGAAATAACATTGCCTGGATCTACACTGACGTATAACGCAGTTATATATACAAGTGTTTCTCTCTCTCTGTGTATATATGTGTGTGTATGTGTTGTGTGCGCGTGTGTGTATATACACAACACACACACATATATATTCCAAGTTGTTTTAAAGTGCATGCAAACACATTTCGCGAGGCACTTCAGACAAGAATATCTTCTATTCTGTAAAAGAAAGCAGACATATAATTAACGACCTCGAAGAAACGAGGGGTTTCCATATCCACGTTCAGTCTTTCGTCTCCAAAGGGGCAGAAAGGCATTTGGAAACGGGGGGAAAGAAGAGTTAGGAAACTCTCCATCTACAGATAAACGTACTGTACTTGCAGATTTTAAGAGAAGGGAACCTTCAAGCTAATTCTGGGGCTGCCTTGAGAGTAAGGCAAGGAAACGGCTCTCCAATCTTTCAACCCTGACAGAGGCTTTTGAACCATCTACAAAACTTTCGACGGGAAAGAGAAAGTGAGAAAGTAATTTTCTCCCTTTCTTTTGTCAAATACGCGGTTAAAAAAACCCCCTCTCCAGTTGGAGGAATCATCGCAGAGTTTGAGAGAGTCGCGCCTTCTCCAAATCTCATTGAGCGCAAAAGAGAGTCAGTCCCTTCTCCTTCTTTCCTCGGTATCTTGAGTTCCTTGTAGGGAAATCGCTTTTTATGGGGGGAAAACCCACACATTCCTTTGGTGTTTGAGACATTCCTCGAGGAATCAGTCCATTTTCCTGGAGCGTGGCGCATTGCCGGCTCTCCAAGTCAAGGCTTCAAGGGGGAGTGCTTTAGAAAATAAATGTCACAATGTAGAGATACGTTTGGGAATGCCTATGCTCCTCTCCAAAGTGAAACCTTAAACGGGTGCGTAATGCAATATACTTTTCGTCCATACTTGGTATATGATTTAAACATACAGTAGGATAAAAACTAAGCTCAGGGTGATAATAATTACAATTTTTTTACAGACCCGAACTAAGTGGAACAAAGCGTTTGAGGGTTTGAAATCCCAGGATGGTGTGCGCATTTTTACCAATGTTTTCTCATTGTCACAATTGTCTCAATCCAATCCTGAGTGTAAACTGCAAGTGAGCATTGACCTGTCCAAAAAAAAAGAAGCCCGAATTGCTCATTATTCGATTAGTGAATGGCTTAAAGTTGCAGTTGGGCACTGAGACATTCCAAAAAAGGAGGCAGGGAAATGAGAGCGCAAAAAAGTAGGAAAGTTCTAAGTATGAATGGTTTCCAATGCCTCCTTCTCTTCAATCCTAGACATCTGAAGGGACAGAATTCCTATTTGGATGCAGACCCTTTTTAATTTTACACTCCTTAATCCATTTTCTAGTCTCAACTCAAAGTATCCGCCTTGAATCAGTGGTTTTGTACCTACATAATTCAGGAGTTGGAGCCCAAATTGGATGGAGACCCAAGGAATTTAATTCGCGTTGCAAAACCAAAGTCTTAAAACACACAAAAACCAATCTGGGACTGGGTTGTTGTGTGTTTTTCGGGCTGTATGGCCGTGTTCCATATCTGGAACTAATTTTTGTTGTATTTAGTATAAGGCCACTTAAGCACACAACTTCTCTCCAAGGTTTTTGTGTGATTTGAAAGTCACAGTGGGTTTAAACCAGGCATGGGCAAACTTGGGCCCTCCAGGTGTTTTGGACTTCAACTCCCACAATTCCTAACAGCCTACCGGCTGTTAGGAATTCTGGGAGTTGAAGTCCAAAACACCTGGAGGGCCCAAGTTTGCCCATGCCCGATCTAAACTGTTGAATGAATGCAGTGTGACTCCATTTTCACTGCCATGGATCCTAGGCATTGTAGTTTGACAAAGTTTGACCAAGTTTGCAGCCTTCTCTGCCAAAGAGGGCTGGTGCTCCACTAAACTACAACTCCTGCGAATCCATAGCCTTGAGCCAGGGCCCTTCAAGCGGAATCAAACCGCCTTAATTCGACCGTGTAGCTGGCTGCGCCCTAAGACGCGTTTATTCCAATTGCGTAATTGGAGTCTTATTCTTCCAAGGAAAAGGTGCCTCCAGCCTTTGCGGTGAGAAGGGTGTTTCCAAAGGCGACTCTTTTAAAAAAGAATTTTAAAAGGCATATAGTTTTGATGTGATTGTTACCGTATGTAACACGATTTTCGTTCCTGGGTTATAAATGCCATTTCTTAACTGGATCTATCATAAAAACACTAGAAACTGCAAAAACTTTGTTTCTGAGGGACATCCCGCAGCACATTTTGTAATAGTTTTTCAATGACTATCTCATCGAGTCTCAAACCATTCCATATAGTTTGTGGCAGCCATAAAAACCACGTTTCGGGAGTATCACAACTACTTTCAAAGTAAGGACTGCATGATGAAACAAGGATAACGCTTTCAAACCAGGAACAGAAATTTCAGCTTTGACTCAAAGCTGAAAGAATCATAAGGGAACGTATAGGTAAAGGTTTCCCTGATGTTAAGTCTAGTCATGTCCGACTCTGGGAGTTGGTGCTCATCTCAATTTCTAAGCCGAAGAGCCGGCGCTGTCCACAGACACCTCCAAGATCATGTGGCCGGCATGATTGCATGAAGCGCCCTTACTCGTATAAATACAACGAAACCCCAGGTTGACCTTTTCAAACGGTCCCCTGCTGTTCCTGACAAAGGAGAGCGGCAGAAAGCGGATTATATTAATGCGCGTTATTACCGTTGATCATCAATCTCCTCTAAAACGGTTCAAGGTCTGCGTTAGGAAGAATTATTAATAAGGAATCAGGATTTTTCAGGATTTCTCCTTCCTTTAGGAGTTTCCTTGGCAGGAAGGGTTAAGGACCTTGGAAAATTAATCTTTCCGAAGTGCTTGAGCCTTGATTATTAAAGAAGTGGAAATTATCAGTATTCACTGGGTTGCTCTGAGTTTTCCGGGCTGTCTGGCCATGTTCCAGAAGCATTCTCTCCTGACATTTCGCCTACATCTATGGTAGGCATCCTGAGAGGTTGTGAGGTCTGTTGGAAACTAGGCAAGTGGGATTTATATATCTGTGGCATGTCCAAGGTGAGAGAAAGAACTCTTGTCTGTTTGAGGCAAGTGTGAGTGTTGCAATTGACCACCTTGATAATAATAACAACAACAACAATAATAATATAACTTTATTTTTGTACCCGCCTCCATCTCCCCGAAGAGACTCGGGGCGGCTAAAATAGGGCCAAGCCAAAACAGGATAAAATACATACATCATACAAAATAAACAAGCTAAAATACAATTATCCACGTGGAATGGCGTTGCAGCTTCAAAGCCTGGCTGCTTCTTGCCTGAGGGAATCCTTCTTTGAGAGTACAGTTGGGCATTTCAGAAAACAGGAGAATTCCAGACAATGAGGGCCAGTTAACACTTCCCAACAAAGGATTCCCTCAGGCAAGAAGCAGCCAGGCTTTGAAGTTACAAGGCTATTCAATGCTAATCAAGGTGGCCAATTGCAACATTCACACTTGCCTCAAACAGATAAGAGTTCTTTCTCTCACCTTGGACATGCCACAGATATATAAATCCCACTTGCCTAGTTTCCAACAGATCTCACAACCTCAGAGATGTGGGCGAAACGTCAGGAGAGAATGCTTCTGGAACATGGCCAGACAGCCCGGAAAACTCACAGCAACCCAGTGATTCCGGTGAACTGCATTCATTTTGCAATGTAGATGTAGCTTTCAAGACAACCGTCCAAGTTTTTAATCTTTTCCAAATATTTTGGAAGAGGATATTTTTGCAACGATATTTTCAGTTGTTGTTGAACCGGTTCGTCCTATCCGTTCTTTTAGAGGCGACGCGTTTTTTAATGTCCATCATTTCGTTCCTCTTGCAAATTCGTTTGCAAATAAATATATAACAACCTTTTTTTAATCTGTTGTCGGTTCTGTTCAAGGTGAAGTCTATGCGGCTTGACACACTTTCAACCACTTGGATTCAATGTTATTGCAATCCTTAGAGTTTCACAAAGCCCTTCGCTTTCTCTGCTCAAAAGTACCAAACTACAACTCCCAGAATTCCATAGTACTGAGCCCTGGCAGTGAAAACTGGTGTCAAACCACATCAATTCTAGAAAGTAGAACTTTTTTCGTCTTTAGGACCTCAGGCTGGATCTACACTGCCACATAATCCAGTATTTGGTCCCAGAGTATCTGCTTTGAACTGGATTATATGAGGCCCCATATGCACTGCCATGTATAATCCAGATTATCTGCTCTGAACTGGATTATAACATGATGTTTTGGTGCTTAATTTGTAAAATCATAACCTAATTTGATGTTTAATAGGCTTTTCCTTAATCCCTCCTTATTATCCAACATATTCGCTTATCCAACATTCTGCCGGCCCGTTTATGTTGGATAAGTGAGACTCTACTGTATATTTATATCAGATGTAATATTACTAATAATATTGCAATATAGTGTTGTAGTACAATATAGTAATATATAATGCTTATATTGTGCTATACGAATAATATAATATATTGTATATATTGTAAGTACATAAAGCACTGAGCTGCTGAACTTGCAGACCGAAAGGTCCCAGGTTCAAATCCCGTGAGCAGAATGAGCGCCCGCTGTTAGCCCCAGCTCCTGCCAACCTGGCAGTTCGAAAACATGCCAATGTGAGTAGATCAATAGGTACCACTCAGGTGGGAAGGTAACGGCGCTCCATGCAGTCATGCCGGCCACATGACCTTGGAGGTGTCTATGGACAACGCTGGCTCTTCGTCTTAGAAATGGAGATGAGCACCAACCCCCAAAGTCGGTCACAACTGGACTTAACGTCAGGGGAAAACCTTTACCTATGACTTGTAAGCCGCCCTGAGTTCCCTTAGGGGTGAGTAGGGCGGGATATAAATGTCGCAAATACATAAATAAATAAATAAAATATTTCCCATTTCTGTGCCTGATTGTGAAAGCTGGGCAGTGCAGAAGGCTGATAGGAAAAATAACTCCTTTGGGATGTGATGCTAAAGAAGAGTTCTATGGATGCTGTGCCTTACCACAAAGACCATTAAATAGGTCAGAGAGCAAATCACTAGAAACCAAGATGACTAAACTGAGGCCTTCCTAACTTTGGTCATATTATAAGAAGGTGTCATCTCACAGGTTGTTTGCATAGTAATGGCCAGATTGAAGTGAGTTGGGCATAGTGCCAAGCTTGGAAAGGGTCCTTTGTGGACGACAACTCACAGAGTGTCCAGCTAAGTCACTTTTTCCAGGCCCTGGCTTTAGAGAAGTGCCCCCTTCTCAGTCTGATGTCATTTCAAGCCAAAAGCAGGGCTTGACTCGGCAGGGCCATTGCCAAGTACAATAAGCAGGGAAATCGCTAGGCATATTGTAAGGAAAATAAATAAAGAGAAGGAAAAAAATGGAGGAGGTGCAGGGAACACCCTTTATCCCTAGATCTACTTCTGGAGCAAACTTGGGCAGGATCAAGTTGCTGGTGTAAATATATTCAGTCTGTTAGTTAAAAATACTTATGTTCCATCCTATATCCAGGTTTCCATGAAAATCTGTCCCTAGAGGGAAGCTTTGCAAATTGTGGTGAATTATTTCCAATGAGAAAAGCCCAAATAGAGGTTGATTTTCTATTCCAATCTCCATCCAGAAACTCTAATCCTGCATTCCAAAAGAAAGCCCTTTGTATATGCTCAGAGGCATTTTCTCCTCCGTTGTAAGTCTTCAGGCTTCATTGGCAGAATTTCCAACCTGGACGTTTTTCTCATCACTCAATTGGATTTTGGAATCACGGGGATTTTTCTGTTGCCTGAAAAGATATATTTTGTATACATTTCCTAGCTGGCTCTATATCAGAATGTAACACAATTTTTGTTCCTGGGTTACAAAAGTCATTTTATAATTGGTTCTATCATCAAAACATGGAAAAGTTTTATTAAACTGCAAAAACTTTGTTTTTGCGAGACATCCCGCAGCACATTTTGCTCTAGTTTTTCAATGGATATCTCATCGATTCCCAACCAATTCAACATAGTTTGTGGCAACCACAAAAGTAACGTCTCTGGAATAGAACAACTACTTTCAAAGTAAGTACCACACAATTGAATAGGAAATTATATATTCAAGTCAGAAACAGAACATTTTTTAAAAAATGGTTACATAGTGTATTCAGCTTTTCTCCGAATGTGAGACCCAAGATGGCTCACAATATTGATAGAAAAACAATGATAACAAAATTTTCAAAACCGTACTAAATAGATTTTGTAAAAGCTCTAAATTGATCACCCAATATCAATTTAGTGAATTGATCACTATGAATAGCATAACAGTATTTTAAAAATAACTATGGGAACAAAAGTGCATTTACATGTACAGTAGAGTCTCACTTATCCAACACTCGCTTATCCAACGTTCTGGATTATCCAACGCATTTTTGTAGTCAATGTTTTCAATACATCATGATATTTTGGTGCTAAATTCGTAAATACAGTAATTACTACATAACATTACTGCTTATTGAACTACTTTTTCTGTCAAATTTGTTGTATAACATGATGTTTTGATGCTTAATTTGTAAAATCATAACCTAATTTGATGTTTAAAAGGCTTTTCCTTAATCCCTCCTTATTATTTCCTAATCCCTCCTTATCCAACATATTCATTTATCCAACGTTCTGCCGGCCTGTTTATGTTGGATAACTGAGACTCTACTGTAATTTGCCATTGTGAAATTAATGCATTTTGCTGACACTGGTGACAGTGGTATTGTTCAAAGAATAGTATTTCACAAACAACGGTGTTGTGTATTATTCAATAGGTCCCATACGTGATGCATGTTGCCATTTTTTCAATAGGACAGTTGTGACATGCTGATGGAGTGTATTTCCAAAGTAGATATTTACACCACGGCTAATTTAAAACAGGAATTGCCACTCCTGTTTTGCGCTGGCCACATATGTCCCAAGGACAGCAATTTAAACACTCCATACTGTACATGAAGTTGTTGTGATATTCCTTCAAGTCAACTTAACTTATAGTGACCCTATCCTAGGCTTTTCTTGACCAGATTTAGCCAAGAGAAGAAGAGCCACTGCCTTTCCTCTAAGGCGGACAGAATGTGACTTGGTCAAGGTGGGTTTCCATGGCTGTTAAACTGTGCTAAATTTGGCATGACATGGTTTGAGACCAATCATGGTGGTTAGATAATAACATCAGTCCCTTTGTGTCTGGCTTTAGCTCATGTCAACACACAGTTTTGAAATTTAGTTTTAGCTGGGCAGAAGGGGTAGTAATATTTTTTTCTTGTTATGTTATTGAGATGGATTTAAGGAGCAGAGTCCAGTAAACACAAACAAAAGCTAGGATTTCAGTTCGTTGCCATGGTGGATTGGTGACTCTCTTGGGCTCTATTTTTGGGACAAGGGGATCAATCATGGACATTTGGGATGGATCTCCTTCCACTTTACATATTGTTTTATTCACACTTTCCAATCAGGAATATTTTCCATACATGTTGAGAAGCTGGAGGATTTGTCTACAAAATAAAAGGGATCAATAGATTTTTAAACTTTGAATAACTGTTCCATAAACGTTTAAGGATCTTGCTTAGTGTATCTTATCTTTTAATGACTATGGCTGTATCCTATGGGATCCTGAGAGGTGGCATTTCGTCAGGAACTAGAACTCTCTTGTAGGAAAATCTAGTAAAGCTAAAGGTAAAGGTTTCCCCTGATGTTAAGTCCAGTCTTGTCTGACTCTGGGGGTTGGTGCTCATCTCTATTTCTAAGCCGAAGAGCTGGCGTTGTCCGTAGACACCTCCAAGATCATGTGGCCGGCATGACTGCATGGAGCACCATTACCTTCCTGCTAGAGTGGTACC